>NC_140921.1:18692396-18866118 GCF_045865225.1 Trachurus japonicus | reverse complement strand
TTTTCAAGTACAAAACTTTTGAACCCCGATTTAGTTCCATACCTGTAGGCCTACTGAATGCAATTCAACAAAGTTAAATGATGAAGAGTGTTTGTCATATTTGTCTTTCGATTAGTTGCTTGTCAACTAATTTAACTATGTATGATCTTATTCACTGTCTTGTTGTCTAAAACAAAACGTTGATTTAAAGATTTAAAGATTGATTTAAATCACGTTACCAACTCGCAGACAATATTAGCTAGGCTTTAATAAAATGTCACACAGCGGGGTTGGTAACTCTGCCGGTTATGTGCAATGATAATTGACAGCTACATTGTTGTTTACTTTTTGACCCTTGTTCATTTTGGAAAAAAATTCCTCTATAAATAAGACATATTTTGTAGGCTACATGTGTCCACATCAGCACAGATCAATATTCAAACACGTAATCTGATTACAGTAATTAGTTTACTGGTACTTTGTAGTTTTTCCCCCTTAACACTGTCACTCTGAATACAGTATTAACCTATAGGATATTGACAGAATTTATATAGAATTTTATGAAATTATTTGCATGAAACAGAAGCGCAGGGTAGATTCATATGTCAGAGAGGACCAGTATCCAGAACCAGACCAGTATCTCATTTCCATTCAGATAACGGCACAAACCTCACAGGAGCTGAAAAGGAGCTAACACGAGCAATTGCTGCATTAAACAACGGTCGAAAAAACCTTCATGCATGACAACATAAAATGAAACTTTAACTCGCCTACCGCTTCCCATCATGGTAGTGCTTGGGAAAGCATGATCAAACTAATAGGAAAGTACTTCTGTCTGCACCAACAAACCTTAACTGATGAAGTCTTGGTCTCTGTCTTAGTGTCTTATGTGAAGCAGAAGCAATATTAAATGATCGCCCAATTACAAAGTTACAAAGTTTCACAGAGCCCAGATGACCTGGAACATTTAACCCATCTTCTCACATTTAAAGGAAACCAGTTTTTCCTCCTGGGCTGTTTGACCACAAGGACCAATATGCAAGGAGAAGATGGAAGCAAGCACAATAGGTACAGAGATGTGAGATGTTGTTCCGTGTTTACATCATACATTTACATCATACATTACATCTATCTATCCAGACGAACCAAAAGCTGTTTGTGTACTACGTTGTCAAAGGCCTTAGCCAGGTCGATGAAGATGGCTACGCAGTGATGCTTGGAGTCCAGAGCACTGACAATGTCATCAAGTACTTTGAGAGTCGCAGTCTCACAGCTTGGCGGAGTACGGAGCAATAGCACCCGGCAACTGTTATTGTGAAGTTCATAGTCAGTTTAACGTTGAGAATAACTAGGTCAAACTGTTTGGGGATGGACTTTCTAATGACAATGGAGGATTGGAGATGTTCTTTAACAAAAATAGCAACCCCGCCACCTTTAGAGGACCTGTCTTGTCGAAATACATTATAACCCGTGATATCAACAACAGAGTCAGGCACAGATTTTTTAGCCATGATTCGGTGACAACTAATATATATATATATATATATATATATATACTGATATATATATGTGTGTTTTGGACAATTCAAAATGAGCACAATCTGCCGCCATTATATGAAACTCCAAATGATCCTCTGAACAGGTGTGAATCCACAGAGACGAGAGTTGGAGAAGGAGCTAAACATCATAACAACCAGAACGTTTCTGTCAGAGACAGCGGCTAGAAGTGAGGCTATTATTGGAGTGTTAAAGCCCTGTGGTGACTCCTAATGTGAGTACAGTAAAACAAACAAAGATCAGGCCAGAAACGAAACAGTTGATGCAGTTTGGTTTATTGGTAATTTACTGTATGAGAACACACCATAAACATGTGGATAAAACAGAGATTTTATCAACGATGCATTTTGGAGGTCACTTCATTAAGTGTTTACTTGGCCCCTCCGCAGCCTTCCTCCCTACATTCAGATCAAGGTCACAAGAGAAAAAAAGAAAGATTAATATCTCCACAAGAAGAGAAAAATCATATAGCCTATTTTGTGTGGAGTGCAAACAGAGTGTTTTATCTGTTGATCATAATGAAAGGCATGAAAAACTTACTTGAAACAGCAGCCCAAGCCATGTGGGTAACAAGTGCAGGCCATGCAGTCTGTCGCCCAACGAGTGTGAAATTCATACTCGATTCCATCAGAGTCCACACAAGCTGCATGTGAGGATAAACATATTGTAATAGATCTGCTGCAGTGAATCATCCTCAGTGTATTCAGATGTGTGCATGGGTCTGGTTCTACAGTATGTAAAGTTGTATCTCTACAGTTTGTGTTCATGGCCACTCACCCTCCGCGTCCCCTTTGTTCGACTCAAAGACACAGTGAGAGTGGCACAGGACAACCAGTCCCAAAAGACAAGCAAGCACTTGGAAAGATGCCTTAAGATGTAAACACATGACATCAATAAACATGGTGCATGTTTATCCATATCTAAAATTACATACAATTTTTTCTTATCTTAAAAAATTCAACACTGATTCAAGACCATGGAAGACTTTCCCAATTGAAATGTGAGGTGTAAAATACTCACCATCCTTAAGTGTGATGTGACCCAATGAACAGGACAACGGTGTGTCAGGGTGCTCTGATGGTAGCTTTATATCTAAGATGTGCCCCCCTGCAGCATTATTATTGTTTCAATATTAATGTGACTCAAATATTTGTTTAAGGTGGGAGAAAGCAGCAATTTCTTATGTGATCTTAATTATATGTCTGAAGGCATCCCTCGCTGAATCATGACATTTTCACCAATAACAGACATATATTTCCACTAACACAAGGAAGCTGGATTTTAGAAACATTATTCACTTTATTTAATAAAAGTAAATAGGAGCACATTAGTGAAAAACAGCAGAAGAAACTGTTGTCAAACATTGAATTTCATGTCTAGATATTTAGTTCAGTTTAACTGAATGAGATGCGGTGAGATATCAATAATCAAAATAATAATCTTAAGGCAAATAACTGTGTGAGAAAATGTCATCTCTTGGTCTCTTCAAAAATTAAATTAGGCTAGTTTATTTAGCCTTGAGCGTGCAATTTAATGTTAGAGGAGCAGTTTAACATTTTATAGTCAGATGAGAGGTTAGACGATGCTTTCACACAGTATCTGTCCATCAATATGGCCAGGAGGCAGTTTAGCGTAGTTTATCAGATCAGGAAACAGAAGGAAACAGCTACAGTACCGGTAATCTGGTTCTGTCCAAAGGGGAGAGCGGAGCACATCCTAACGCAGGGTCAGTAACACGGACATTTCAAGTGGTGACACTGGGTCCCTCTCAAAATGCTTTTGGCTAGTTACCCACCAGCATCAGTACTGGATGCAATTCAACAAAGTTAAGCGATGAAGAGTGTTTTCAGTCGACATAAGTAAATTTCTTTGTCATACATGTCTTTCGATTACTTAGCTGCTTGTGTAAGTCAGCGAATTTAATTATGTATGTTATTAACTGTCTTGTTGTCTAAAACAAAACGTTGATTTAAAGGGACAGTATGTAGCCTAGCTTATTTGGCTTTTTATTAGCAAAAATCAAATATTGCTTTCATAAATAGCCTACCGAAGTCTAATCACAACCGCATACAAATGAAAGCTGACTCTTAATAAGTTGTTTACAAATACATAGGTGGCCGGTGCACCCACCGCGGGGCTGTCATGTTGCATCGCCATCTTTGAATACCGTACGCAAAAGCGGACAACCTGGCTCAAACCCAAACGCACTATTGAGTGTCTGTGCTTGTGCCCCCAGAGGATGATCAATGATGTAGTTGTTTTTGTTTTTTCTGGTGCTAGTTACCATTAGCAGCTAGGCTACATCTTACAATGTTGAACTGTTGTCATACAAAGTGCAGCCAAACACCAGGCTGAACAGAAGGACAGCAGAGGCTCCTCTGACAGCTGTGGGCTGGAGAGCACAGCGACCAACCTCCTTTTTTCTGCATAACTGGCACATCCTGTAAGTCCTCCTGTGTAACTTTTTGCTGTGAAATATGACTGAAGGCACGAGTGGAAGTCTGCATGTGTGTTAAAAAAAAGAAAAAAAGATTAAAAACCAAAAGTAATTGGTCAGTTATTGTTATCAGTTAGCGGTTAGTTTGCACACATGTTTGTCCTCGGTGGCCACCGTCACTTTGCCGACGGGAGGGGTGAGCAAGTGAGCGCTGCAGAATCTGAACGCTGGATGTTATGGTTTAGCCCCAATACTAGCCTACGTACCGAGGCTTTAAATCACGTTACCAACTTCCAGAAAATGTTAGCTAGGCTTTAATAAAATGTCACACAGCGGGGTTGGTAACCCAGCCGGTTACGTGCAACGATAATAAAACATCCTACAGGCCTATTCAGACTTTATTGACAGCTACATTGTTGTTTACTCTTTGACTCTTGTTCATTTTGAACAAAATTTCTTCTTTAAGCCATATTTTGTTGGCTACATGTGTCCACATCAGCACAGATCAATATTCTAAAATGTAATCCGATTACAGTAATTAGAGCGGTACTTTGTAGTTTTTTCCCCCCCTTAACACTGTCACTCTGAATACAAACCTATAGGACATTGATAGAATTGATATAGATAGAATTTTATGAAATGATTTGCATGAAACAGTTCAGGGAGGGAAGGCAGGTGTAATGTCACCAGTAACCAGATGTAAAAACAGCTGCACAGAGCTGAGGAACCATGAGCACCAGCAGGGGAAAAAAAAAAAAGACCCATTAATGGACAAATTTGAACAGTGACATAACACTAATGCACATCCATCATGTGGTCGTTTGTGATCAGTCGCCTCTAGAGCAAAATCTCTGCAGAATAAGGAACACTGTGACCTGGCACTGCTCTCTATTGTTTTCTTCCTCGGAGAAGTGTAAATGACAAAGTAGTGCTCTTTAACAGGGAGATGAGAGATAGCTGAACATCATTTTCCTTAGACCAGATTCCACCACTGCATCATTACATTTCATCAAACCTCATTATTCCCATACATAGTGCGCTGGTTGAGTGAAGTGTCTGTGTGATGCCAGGAAGAAGGAGAAAATGATCCTCTGAACAGGTGTGAATCCACAGAGACGAGAGTTGGAGAAGGAGCTAAACATCATAACAACCAGAACGTTTCTGTCAGAGACAGCGGCTAGAAGTGAGGCTATTATTGGAGTGTTAAAGCCCTGTGGTTGTGGAGACCCTCTGAGTGCTAAGCTCTGCTGTCACACAGTGGTGGATCCATTCAATTACATCCCAAAAGTGACGCCTAATGTGAGTACAGTAAAACAGACAAAGAGCAGGCCAGAAGCAATACAGTCGATGCAGTTTGGTTTATTGGTAATTTACTGTACGAGAACACACCATAAACATGTGGATAAAACAGAGATTTTATCAACGATGCATTTTGGAGGTCACTTCATTAAGGGTTTACTCAGGAATGGCCCCCAAGCACTCCTCCACGCTACAGTCGGATCAAGATCACAAGAGAAAAAATAAAGATTAATATCTCCACAAGAAGAGAAAAATCATAGTCTATTTTGTGTGGAGTGCAAACATAAGAGTGTTTCATCTGTTGATCATAATCAAAGGCATAAAAAACTTACTTGAAACAGCAGCCCATGCCATGTGGGTAACAAGTGCATTCCATGCAGTCCGTCTTCCAGTTAGTGTGAACTTCACGCAGGTTTCCATCAAAGTCCTCACAAGCTGCATGTGAGGATAAACATATTGTAATAGATCTGCTGCAGTGAATCATCCTCAGTGTATTCAGATGTGTGCATGGGTCTGGTTTATAAAGTATATAAAGTTGTATCTCTACAATTTGTGTTCATGGCCACTCACACTGCTGTTCCTCGTTCCCTACGTTCGGCTCAAAGACGCAGGTGGAGTGGCACAGGACAATCAGTCCCAAAAGACAAACAAGCACTTGGAAAGATGCCTTAAGATGTAAACACATGACATCAATAAACATGGTGCATGTTTATCCATATCTAAAATTACATAAAATGTTTCTTATCTTAAAAAGTTCAACACTGATTGAAGACCATGGAAGACTTTCCCAATTGAAATGTGAGGTGTAAAATACTCACCATCCTCAGGTGTGATGTGACCCAATGAACAGGACAACGGTGTGTCAGGGTGCTCTGGTGGTGGCTTTATATCTAAGATGTGCCCCCCTGCAGCATTATTATTGTTTCAATATTAATATGACTCAAATATTTGTTTAAGGTGGGAGAAAGCAGCAATTTCTTAATTATATGTCTGAAGGCATACCTCGCTGAATCATGACATTTTCACCAATAACAGACATATCTTTCCACTAACACAAGGAAGCTGGATTTTAGAAACATTATTCACTTTATTTGATAAAAGTAAATAAAAGCACATGAGTGAAAAAAACAGCAGAAGAAACTGTGGTCAAACATTGAATTTCATGTCCAGATAATTGGTTCAGTTTAACTGAATGAGACACACTTCAACAGTGACCATTCTGTGAAATAGGCCTATAACTAAACATAACTAAGATTAAGAGTTGAAGCAAAAATTCAAAGAGAAAAAAAAGAATCCTCAGTGACCGAGAGAGCTCTTTCAGTAGCCTAGTGAAGAGAACGGCAGACCGGCATGGGAACATGTCGTCCCGACAACTCCCAACCCTGTGAATCCTGATTCAAGAGACATTAGAAGGACAAATATTGATTGAACCTGAAATATCAATGTGTCGAGATATCAATAATCAAAATAATAATCTTAAGGCAAATAACTGTGTGAGAAAATGTCTCCATCTGCCAAAATTTAGCGTGCAATTTAATGTCAGAGGAACATTTTATAGTCAGATGAGAGGTTAGACGATGCTTTCACACAGATTATAGTACCTAATTACATTACCGGTAGGACTACCCGTAGTTTTTTCCCCTCAACACTGTCACTCTGAATACAGTATAGGATATTGATAGAATTGATATAGATAGAATTTCATGAAATTGTTTGCATGATCAGTCGCCTCCTGAGCAAAATCTCTGCAGAATAAGGAACACTGTGACCTGGCACTGCTCTCTATCATATTCTTGTTTTCTTCCTCAGAGAAATGTAAACGACAAAGTAGTGCTCTTTAAAGCAGAAGTAAGCGGAATATTTGTGTTAATATAAGTCTTAAATAGTTATATCTTCCAACGGCAATCACTTACATAGAGTCTTTGGTCCAAAACACGGGTCTGTCAGTCACTCTGCTCTGTTGTAAGCCGAGGAGAAAACTTTCCTTGTATCCTACAACCTTTATCCAATGAGGAGAGAGGACAGCATGAAGGGCTGTGTGTGCAGCCAAGGGATGCGCGTGAATGTGGTGACGTAGGGACGAGGACCAATAGATCCATGACGAGGGCGGGGACTGCTGCTAACTCCATCGGCTGACAAGAAGTTAGCCAAAACGACATCGCTTTCTTCTACTTTAACAGGAAGATGAGAGATATCTGAACATCATTTTCCTCCACCACTGCACCATTACATTTGTTGTGGAAATGTATTGACCCCTTGCACGTGACGTCACGTTCCACTCGCGGTAGCTACGGACGCCATGATGGATGGCAAAAGAACAGTGAACGTCAATGTAATTGAATGGGCGCATTATAGTTTTGTGACATACCGGGGTTGTAGGGTTTCCCCTCCTTTTCCACTGAGCTGGTTCGAGTGCTGGTTCGGAGCCAGAGCCTGACTAGCACCGGTTCTTTGCTTTTCCACCGCTTAAGAACCGGTTATTGGTCCTTAAAACTGGTCTCAAGCACCAACTCCTTGCTGGGCTAGAGCTAAGAACCGGGGGCTGGCCACTGGCGGCGGGGTTACATGAGCAACAGGACCAGTGCGAAGATATACAGACACGTTATCGATGCCATTGTAAGTTAGTTTATCTACAGTGTATAGTCGATGTAAACACAGTTGAAGCTAACTAGCTGAGCTACATGCTGTGGCTAACAACAGCTAACGCTCGTATTAAACATAGCACCGTCACAACGTAGTTGCCGCCGTCGGATCGCGGCGATTACAACGAAGACGGCTTCCTGTTTTCTTTTATTTGTCAGCCGGGTTTAATCAGAGAATGATCACTAATTATACAGACGTCGGGTCAGGTCTTCAACACCCACAGGTCGGACCAGGTTTTAATTTCCAGGTCCGTTAACTGTAGTTAGCAGCAGCAAAGACAGCAGCAGCTGCTGTATGGGGAGTGTGGCACTGACTTGACGTTAACTCCTTAGCAGTGGAAAAAGCACAGAAAACTGAGATATTCTACGGCGAATAACAAAAAAACAAACAGAATATTGCAACGGATGAGTAGATATTCTTTTTAAAATAAGTGATAATGCTGTGAGGTTGTAGTGTGAAGTGATCGAGCCACATTGTAGGACGGCACCCACCATACACAGTACATTATCACTGAGCACTTTCTGCCGTCCGTCATGGCGTCGCCTCTCGCTTCACGTTCTAATTGTGACGTAGCTGCAAGGGGTCAATACCTGCCTGTGGAGAGTCAAAAAACAAGACCAATGAAATATCATGCACAATGATTTATTCTCTACAGAGAGGTACTGTATGTAGCCGATATCGCATCTGGCCCTCTGCGTTGTGTTTCTCACAGCCTCCCCTAGATGGGGTTCAAACCCTAGTCTCCTGGATGCTAACCGCTTCGCCAAGAGCTTGACAACCGCTTGGCAAGTTGTTTAGCACGTCCTTTATGGGTGGAGTGAGTGCACATCCGTTACATATAGAGAAGGGACACAACACAGAACCACACGGCAGTCTACATGAGCTCAGGGTTGTGCCCACTGAGCAGCAGTGGTTGCAGCCCCTTCTGATACTTCATCCTATGCCTCTGGTTATCTCATTCCTATTCATAAGATGAGTTCAGGGTGCGATACTCAACGGATGTGTGTCCCACAAGTGATGTTGTGGCAACCCCCTTTGTTGCTTTACCTATAGGAATTTACAACATAGATCAGTTGAGAACAAGGTTATGTACAGAGTTCATCCTTTTGCCCTCCTCATCCCAGGGTTACTGCAGTCAGGGCTTGGTTGAACGAACTCTACAGGTTTCATGGGATGGATTTTCATATAATGGCGGCAGATTGTGCTCACTTTTGAATTGTCCAAAACTATGAAACATCCAAATACCTCCATACTGCTCGTCCGTACTGACCCAAGTGCCCTGAAGCTGCGACATGTAAAAGTTGTTCGGAAAAAAATAACTTGATCTCTGTTTTTAGCCTTGTTGTTGTAGTAGCTCTCAGTCATGGACGGGTACAGAGTATTTTCTGGTGGGGGGCACAGAGGGTGACAACAGTGAATCTGGGGGGGGGGGCATCCAAAAGTAACAAAAATGAAGGCTGCCATTGATTGCTTCATCAATAATCTGCTTGATCAATAATCAACCCTATCTTGTAAATAAGAAGTCTTAGCAGAATAAGTAACACAAAAAATTCTCAAAGTCTATATCTTATACTCTTATCTAGTAGTTAGAGCTCAACTCTGTACAATAAACATCTCAGTGTTTTGTGTAACAGTCAATGTATGCAGAATAAGCAGAAAAAGCCTGACTCAAATGGTGAAATTGAGAACAATAACAATTTTACACCATTTTCTTTATTTCCTACACAGAACACTATGTTTGCTGGTACAGAGCTGATTAAGAGCCTTAGTCAGAAGTCTGTGCTTATAGCTCTGTACAGTGAACATAACAGTGGTAAAGAGCTTTACACAGTGATTGACATTAACACAAATCAATGACAATTTGGGGGGCACATAGGGTGGCCATTCAGATTTCTTGCCACCAAGACCCGCCCCTGCTCCCAGTGGCTCTGTTGATGTTTGTGCGCATGCGCAAGATTTGCTGCGAGATGTTCTTCTGTGTTTACATCATACATCCAATGGTTTACAATGACTAACGAACATCTTGCAGCAAATCGCGCATCTGATGTATTGGAGCAATATTTATTGTAAATGTGTTTAAATAAACGGCAGCGGAGACTGTGGTGTCTGAATCTAAGATAAGGACTCAAACCTCATTATTCCCCGCTGAAGGTGTCAGGGATTGTGGGTGATACCCCCGTGACATAATCACATCTCTGCACAGTATTGAAACATTCATTTAAAGCAGACCCATAATGTCTACCTCATATCAGGTTTTTCCCTAATGTTCACCTGGTGAAATCTGGATGCATAGTAAAAAATGCCTTCTGCAGATTACTATTGTGGCCATGCATTGTTCAAACATTTTTAAAAGAAAGATACATTTGCTATGGCACAACTGCATAACTGTGCACACTAAGTCGAGAGGAAAGACAGCCTTTTCATAACTCATTAACTAATAAAAGAATAATTTTCCTAACAAAGATCACTCTGAGTAAATGAAGCACTTACATAGTGCGCTGGTTGAGTGAAGTGTCTGTGTGATGCCAGTAAGAAGGAGAAAATGATCCTCTGAACAGGTGTGAATCCACAGAGACGAGAGTTGGAGAAGGAGCTGTAATGGGAAATTTTGGTCTAACCCATTGTATGCTTACAAGGGTTGTATAACCATGTTAACTAAGTGAACTTCCTTTCACTTTGTGGAAAGTGGTACTCAGCTAATACTTTTCTGATACCTGTATGACATGCACCAGACAAAATCACTGAATCCACACAGAGCAGGTTAAAGGTCAGACCGGTGCTCTGTGTTAATCCACAAGGGAAGTTGTGTCCTGGCGGTGAAGCCAGGCACAGCTATCACAGCCATATATTTTGTCTGTTGTTCAAATGTGTTTTGGGAACTATAAAGATAGCGCCTGGGTGAGCCTCTTCAGCTCACTCACTCACTGACTGTACTCCTGTTCGGTTGTGTGTGTGACTCCATTCATGAATGCTTTTTATTAAAACTCAAGAAAGACAGCTGACGTGTCCAGTTATCCTTTTTTAAATACTTTGGTGAAGGAACAACATTTTTTGCCACCACAGAGCTAAACATCATAACAACCAGAACGTTTCTGTCAGAGACAGCGGCTAGAAGTGAGGCTATTATTGGAGTGTTAAAGCCCTGTGGTTGTGGAGACCCTCTGAGTGCTAAGCTCTGCTGTCACACAGTGGTGGATCCATTCAATTACATCCCAAAAGTGACTCCTAATGTGAATACAGTAAAACAAACAAAGAGCAGGCCAGAAGCAATACAGTCGATGCAGTTTGGTTTATTGGTAATTTACTGTATGAGAACACACCATAAACATGTGGATAAAACAGAGATTTTATCAGCAATGCATTTTGGAGGTCACTTCAGTAAGTGTTTACTTGGCCCCTTCGCAGCCTTCCTCCCTACATTCGGATCAAGGTCACAGAGAAAAAACAAAGATTAATATCTCCACAAGCAGAGAAAAACCATAGTCTATTTTGAGTGGAGCCAAACATAAGAGTGTTTTATCTGTTGATCATAATGAAAGGCATGAAAAACTTACTTGAAACAGCAGCCAAAGCCATGGGCGTAGCAAGTGCAGGACATGCAGTCTCTCTCCCAGTTAGAGTGAAGTTCATGCTGGTCCCCATGAAAGTCCACACAAGCTGCATGTGAGGATAAACATATTGTAATAGATCTGCTGCAGTGAATCATCCTCAGTGTGTTCAGATGTGTGCATGGGTCTGGTTCTACAGTTAAGTAAGTTACAGTTACAGTAAGTTGTATCTCTCTACAGTTTGTGTTCATGGCCACTCACACTGCATTTCCTCGTTCCCTTTGTTCGGCTCAAAGAGGCAGGTGGAGTGGCACAGGACAACCAGTCCCAAAAGACAAGCAAGCACTTGGAAAGATGCCTTAAGATGTAAACACATGACATCAATAAACATTGTGCATGTTTAAAAGTCTCTATAATATATCAAAGCACTTAACCTCCAATCAGAGCATCCTTTAAAGATGTCATGTGGACTGAAAAGGAATTGAGTAATTGTAAAGCTAAACTCAATTACTTGTATTTATGCCACAATATATCAAGTGTAATCTAGACAACAATGATGACTTTAAAGACTCATGTTTTTATCCATATCTAAAATGACATACCATTTTTTTCGTATCTTAAAAAGTTCAACACTGATTGAAGACCATGGAAGACTTTCCCAATTGAAGTGTGAGGTGTAAAATACTCACCATCCTCAGATGTGATGTGACCCAATGAACAGGACAACGGTGTGTCAGGGTGCTCTGATGGTGGCTTTATATCTAAGATGTGCCCCCCTGCAGCATTATTATTGTTTCAATATTAATGTGACTCAAATATTTGTTTAAGGTGGGAGAAAGCAACAATTTCTTAATTATATGTCTGAAGGCATCCCTCGCTGAATCATGACATTTTCACCAATAACAGACATATCTTTCCACTAACACAAGGAAGCTGGATTTTAGAAACATTATTCACTTTATTTAATAAAAGTAAATAGGAGCACATTAGTGAAAAAAACAGCAGAAGAAGCTGTGGTCAAACATTGAATTTCCAGATATTTGGTTCAGTTTAACTGTGAATGAGACACACTTCAACAGTGACCATTCTGTGAAATAGGCCTATAACTAAACATAACTAAGATTAAGAGTTGAAGCAAAAATTCAAAGAAAAACAAAATCCTCAGTGACCAAGAGAGCTCTTTCAGTAGCCTAGTGAAGAGAACGGCAGACCGGCATGGGAACATGTCGTCATGACAACTCCCATCCCTGTGAATCCTGATCAATTTCCTTCAAGAAATGTTGAGAGATTAGAAAGACAAACATTGATTGAACCTGAAACATCAATGTGGTGAGATATCAATAATCAAAATAATAATCTTAAGGCAAATAATTGTGAGAAAATGTCTCCATCTGCCATCTCTTGGTCTCTTCAAAAATTTTATTAGTTTATTTAGCCTTGAGCGTACAATTTAATGTCAGAGGAACAGTTTAACATTTTATAGTCAGATGAGAGGTTAGACGATGCTTTCACACAGTAGCTGTCCATGAAGTTATGGCCAGGAGGCATCTTAGCTTAGTTCATCATAGCATGATGACTAGGAAACAGCTGATCTGGTTCTGTCCAAAGGTAGGGGAGAGCGGAGCACGTCCTAACGCAGGGTCAGTTGTTACACGGACATTTCAAGTGGTAACGCTGGGTCCCTCTCAAAATGCTTTTGGCCAGTTACCCACAAAACAGACGGTTACCTGCCAGTTTTCATCAGTAGGCCTACCTATGGACCTATTCAGCTAAATGTTTTGTACTTGAAAAGGTAAAATTTGAAACTGAAATTTCAAGTTTTGATCTTGAATTTTGAAAAATACATCAATGTATTCAAAATAAAAAATAAATGTACAAAAGTTTTTTCAGGTTAAATATAATTATGATCAACTCTGGTAATTCTTTTGAATAAATCATTTATTTTCATTTTTCATTTTCATATGTTTTGATATTTGGGATCCTATTTCTTTCAGTTGCATGTTTTATCTTTTCAGATTCAGATCTTAGTTTTTTACAGTTTCAAATCTTTTTTTCGGTTTCAGATCTTTCTTTTTCAGATTAATTTCTTCCTTTTTCAGTTTCAGACTTTTGACCCTAATCTAGCGTGGGGGGTGTGACATTATGACAGACAGCTCAACCAACAGGCCTTCCCCTATTCACGTTGCCTTCAGGGAACGTATATAGGATCTAAATGATTCATCTGTACACGTTAAGGCCGCAAAGTGGGCCGCCAAATCATCTTCAAGTGTAGGATTTTATGGATTTAAAAAAAAAGAGTACATTATAATAGGGCTGGGCAATAAAACGATCTTCAATCGGGATTGAAATTACAATATTCCTCGATATCATAAGGCTGAATTACTGTACAGTAAATGCGACAGCAGCCTGTCAGTCTGTCGTCTGATGCACCGCCTCCTGCCGTGAGTGTAGTTTGTTTGAGCTGCAGCTGCAGTAAAAGGGAGGAAGGATGGAGTGAAAGTTAGAAAAGAGGGAGGAAATGTGAAACTGTAAAAAACTAAGATCTGAATCTGAAAAGATAAGACGTGCAACTGAAAGAAATAGGATCCCAAATATCAAAACATATGAAAGTGAAAAATGAAAATAAATGATTTATTCAAAAGAATTACCAGAGTTGATCATAATCATATTTAACCTGAAAATGTTTTTGTACATTTATTTTTATTTTGAATATGTTGATGTATTTGTCAAAATTCAAGATCAAAACATGAAATTTCAGTTTCAAATTTTACTTTTTCAAGTACAAAACATTTGACCCCGATTTAGCTCCATACCTGTAGGCCTACTGAATGCAATTCAACAAAGTTAAATGATGAAGAGTGTTTGTCATATTTGTCTTTCGATTAGTTGCTTGTCAACTAATTTAACTATGTATGATCTTATTCACTGTCTTGTTGTCTAAAACAAAACGTTGATTTAAAGATTTAAAGATTGATTTAAATCACGTTACCAACTCGCAGACAACATAAGCTAGGATTTAATAAAATGTCACACAGCGGGGTTGGTAACTCTGCCGGTTATGTGCAATGATAATTGACAGCTACATTGTTGTTTACTTTTTGACCCTTGTTCATTTTGGAAAAAAACTCTTCTATAAATAAGACATATTTTGTAGGCTACATGTGTCCACATCAGCACAGATCAATAGTCAAACACGTAATCTGATTACAGTAATTAGTTTACTGGTACTTTGTAGTTTTTCCCCCTTAACACTGTCACTCTGAATACAGTATTAACCTATAGGATACTGATAGAATTTATATAGAATTTTATGAAATTATTTGCATGAAACAGAAGCGCAAGGTAGATTCATATGTCAGAGAGGACCAGTATCTCATTTCCGTTCAGATAACGGCACAAACCTCACAGGAGCTGAAAAGGAGCTAACACGAGCAATTGCTGCATTAAACAACGGTCGAAAAAACCTTCATGCATGACAACATAAAATGAAGCTTAAACCCGCCTACCGCTTCCCATCATGGTAGTGCTTGGGAAAGCATGATCAAACTAATAAAGTACTTCTGTCTGCACCAACAAACCTTAACTGATGAAGTCTTGGTCTCTGTCTTAGTGTCTTATGTGAAGCAGAAGCAATATTAAATGATCGCCCAATTACAAAGTTACAAAGTTTCACAGAGCCCAGATGACCTGGAACATTTAACCCATCTTCTCACATTTAAAGGAAACCAGTTTTTCCTCCTGGGCTGTTGGACCACAAGGACCAATATGCAAGGAGAAGATGGAAGCAAGCACAATAGGTACAGAGATGTGAGATGTTGTTCCGTGTTTACATCATACATTTACATCATACATTACATCTATCTATCCAGACGAACCAAAAGCTGTTTGTGTACTACGTTGTCAAAGGCCTTAGCCAGGTCGATGAAGATGGCTACGCAGTGATGCTTGGAGTCCAGAGCACTGACAATGTCATCAAGTACTTTGAGAGTCGCAGTCTCACAGTTTGGCGGAGTACGGAGCAATAGCACCCGGCAACTGTTATTGTGAAGTTCATAGTCAGTTTAACGTTGAGAATAACTAGGTCAAACTGTTTGGGGATGGACTTTCTAATGACAATGGAGGATTGGAGATGTTCTTTAACAAAAATAGCAACCCCGCCACCTTTAGAGGACCTGTCTTGTCGAAATACATTATAACCCGTGATATCAACAACAGAGTCAGGCACAGATTTTTTAGCCATGATTCGGTGACAACTAATATATATATATATAGAGAGAGAGAGAGACAGCGGCTTGAAGTGAGGCTATTATTGGAGTGTTAAAGCCCTGTGGTTGTGGAGACCCTCTGAGTGCTAAGCTCTGCTGTCACACAGTGGCGGATCCATTTAATTATCTAAAAGTGGCTCCTAATGTGAATACAGTAAAAGAAACAAAGATCAGGCCAGAAACGAAACAGTCGATGCAGTTTGGTTTATTGGTAATTTACTGTATGAGAACACACCATAAACATGTGGATAAAACAGAGATTTTATCAACGATGCATTTTGGAGGTCACTTCATTAAGTGTTTACTTGGCCCCTCCGCAGCCTTCCTCCCTACATTCAGATCAAGGTCACAAGAGAAAAAAAGAAAGATTAATATCTCCACAAGAAGAGAAAAATCATATAGCCTATTTTGTGCAAACAGAGTGTTTTATCTGTTGATCATAATGAAAGGCATGAAAAACTTACTTGAAACAGCAGCCCAAGCCATGTGGGTAACAAGTGCAGGCCATGCAGTCTGTCGCCCAACGAGTGTGAAATTCATACTCGATTCCATCAGAGTCCACACAAGCTGCATGTGAGGATAAACATATTGTAATAGATCTGCTGCAGTGAATCATCCTCAGTGTATTCAGATGTGTGCATGGGTCTGGTTCTACAGTATGTAAAGTTGTATCTCTACAGTTTGTGTTCATGGCCACTCACCCTCCGCGTCCCCTTTGTTCGACTCAAAGACACAGTGAGAGTGGCACAGGACAATCAGTCCCAAAAGACAAACAAGCACTTGGAAAGATGCCTTAAGATGTAAACACATGACATCAATAAACATGGTGCATGTTTATCCATATCTAAAATTACATACAATTTTTTCTTATCTTAAAAAATTCAACACTGATTCAAGACCATGGAAGACTTTCCCAATTGAAATGTGAGGTGTAAAATACTCACCATACTCAGATGTGATGTGACCCAATGAACAGGACAACGGTGTGTCAGGGTGCTCTGATGGTGGCTTTATATCTAAGATGTGCCCCCCTGCAGCATTATTATTGTTTCAATATTAATGTGACTCAAATATTTGTTTAAGGTGGGAGAAAGCAGCAATTTCTTATGTGAACTCAATTATATGTCTGAAGGCATCCCTCGCTGAATCATGACATTTTCACCAATAACAGACATATCTTTCCACTAACACAAGGAAGCTGGATTTTAGAAACATTATTCACTTTATTTAATAAAAGTAAATAGGAGCACATTAGTGAAAAACAGCAGAAGAAACTGTTGTCAAACATTGAATTTCATGTCCAGATATTTAGTTCAGTTTAACTGAATGAGATACACTTAAATAGTAACCATTCTGTGAAATAGGCCTATCACTAAACATAACTAAGATTAAGAGTTGAAGCAAAAATTCAAAGAGAAAAAAAAAACCTCAGTGACCGAGAGAGCTCTTTCAGTAGCCTAGTGAAGAGAACGTGTTTGGGAACATGTCATCCCGACAACTCCCAATCATGTAAATCCTGATCAATTTCCTTCAATAAATGTTGAGAGATTAGAAAGACAAATATTGATTGAACCTGAATCATCAATGCGGTGAGATATCAATAATCAAAATGATCTTAAGGCAAATAACTGTGTGAGAAAATGTCTCCATATGCCATCTCTTGGTCTCTTCAAAAATTAAATTAGGCTAGTTTATTTAGCCTTGAGCGTGCAATTTAATGTCAGAGGAGCAGTTTAACATTTTATAGTCAGATGAGAGGTTAGACGATGCTTTCACACAGTATCTGTCCATCAATATGGCCAGGAGGCAGTTTAGCGTAGTTTATCAGATCAGGAAACAGAAGGAAACAGCTACCGGTAATCTGGTTCTGTCCAAAGGGGAGAGCGGAGCACGTCCTAACGCAGGGTCAGTAACACGGACATTTCAAGTGGTGACACTGGGTCCCTCTCAAAATGCTTTTGGCTAGTTACCCACCAGCATCAGTACTGGATGCAATTCAACAAAGTTAAGCGATGAAGAGTGTTTTCAGTCGACATAAGTAAATTTCTTTGTCATACATGTCTTTCGATTACTTAGCTGCTTGTGTAAGTCAGCGAATTTAATTATGTATGTTCTTATTAACTGTCTTGTTGTCTAAAACAAAACGTTGATTTAAAGGGACAGTATGTAGCCTAGCTTATTTGGCTTTTTATTAGCAAAAATCAAATATTGCTTTCATAAATAGCCTACCGAAGTCTAATCACAACCGCATACAAATGAAAGCTGACTCTTAATAAGTTGTTTACAAATACATAGGTGGCCGGTGCACCCACCGCGGGGCTGTCATGTTGCATCGCCATCTTTGAATACCGTACGCAAAAGCGGACAACCTGGCTCAAACCCAAACGCACTATTGAGTGTCTGTGCTTGTGCCCCCAGAGGATGATCAATGATGTAGTTGTTTTTGTTTTTTCTGGTGCTAGTTAGCATTAGCAGCTAGGCTACATCTTACAATGTTGAACTGTTGTTATACAAAGTGCAGCCAAACACCAGGCTGCAGAGGCTCCTCTGACAGCTGTGGGCTGGAGAGCACAGCGACCAACCTCCTTTTTTCTGCATAACTGGCACATCCTGTAAGTCCTCCTGTGTAACTTTTTGCTGTGAAATATGACTGAAGGCACGAGTGGAAGTCTGCATGTGTGTTAAAAAAAAGAAAAAAAGATTAAAAACCAAAAGTAATTGGTCAGATATATTGTTATCAGTTAGCGGTTAGTTTGCAAACTTGTTTGTCCTCGGCGGCCACCGTCACTTTGCCGACGGGAGGGGTGAGCAAGTGAGCGCTGCAGAATCTGAACGCTGGATGTTATGGTTTAGCCCCAATACTAGCCTACGTACCGAGGCTTTAAATCACGTTACCAACTTCCAGAAAATGTTAGCTAGGCTTTAATAAAATGTCACACAGCGGGGTTGGTAACCCAGCCGGTTACGTGCAACGATAATAAAACATCCTACAGGCCTATTCAGACTTTATTGACAGCTACATTGTTGTTTACTCTTTGACTCTTGTTCATTTTGAACAAAATTTCTTCTTTAAGCCATATTTTGTTGGCTACATGTGTCCACATCAGCACAGATCAATATTCTAAAATGTAATCTGATTACAGTAATTAGAGCGGTACTTTGTAGTTTTTTCCCCCCCTTAACACTGTCACTCTGAATACAAACCTATAGGACATTGATAGAATTGATATAGATAGAATTTTATGAAATGATTTGCATGAAACAGTTCAGGGAGGGAAGGCAGGTGTAATGTCACGTCACCAGTAACCAGATGTAACAAACAGCTGCACAGAGCTGAGGAACCATGAGCACCAGCAGGGGAAAAAAAAAAAGACCCATTAATGGACAAATTTGAACAGTGACATAACACTAATGCACATCCATCATGTGGTTGTTTGTGATCAGTCGCCTCCAGAGCAAAATCTCTGCAGAATAAGGAACACTGTGACCTGGCACTGCTCTCTATTGTTTTCTTCCTCGGAGAAGTGTAAATGACAAAGTAGTGCTCTTTAACAGGGAGATAAGAGATAGCTGAACATCATTTTCCTTAGACCAGATTCCACCACTGCACCATTACATTTAATCAAACCTCATTATTCCCATACATAGTGCGCTGGTTGAGTGAAGTGTCTGTGTGATGCCAGGAAGAAGGAGAAAATGATCCTCTGAACAGGTGTGAATCCACAGAGACGAGAGTTGGAGAAGGAGCTAAACATCATAACAACCAGAACGTTTCTGTCAGAGACAGCGGCTAGAAGTGAGGCTATTATTGGAGTGTTAAAGCCCTGTGGTTGTGGAGACCCTCTGAGTGCTAAGCTCTGCTGTCACACAGTGGCGTATCCATTCAATTACATCCCAAAAGTGACTCCTAATGTGAGTACAGTAAAACAAACAAAGAGCAGGCCAGAAGCAATACAGTCGATGCAGTTTGGTTTATTGGTAATTTACTGTACGAGAACACACCATAAACATGTGGATAAAACAGAGATTTTATCAACGATGCATTTTGGAGGTCACTTCATTAAGGGTTTACTCGGGAATGGCCCCCAAGCACTCCTCCACGCTACAGTCGGATCAAGATCACAAGAGAAAAAAGAAAGATTAATATCTCCACAAGAAGAGAAAAATCATAGTCTATTTTGTGTGGAGTGCAAACATAAGAGTGTTTTATCTGTTGATCATAATGAAAGGCATAAAAAACTTACTTGAAACAGCAGCCCATGCCATGTGGGTAACAAGTGCATTCCATGCAGTCCGTCTTCCAGTTAGTGTGAACTTCACGCAGGTTTCCATCAAAGTCCTCACAAGCTGCATGTGAGGATAAACATATTGTAATAGATCTGCTGCAGTGAATCATCCTCAGTGTATTCAGATGTGTGCATGGGTCTTGTTTATAAAGTATATAAAGTTGTATCTCTACAATTTGTGTTCATGGCCACTCACTCTGCTGTTCCTCGTTCCCTACGTTCGGCTCAAAGACGCAGGTGGAGTGGCACAGGACAATCAGTCCCAAAAGACAAGCAAGCACTTGGAAAGATGCCTTAAGATGTAAACACATGACATCAATAAACATGGTGCATGTTTATCCATATCTAAAATTACATAAAATGTTTCTTATCTTAAAAAGTTCAACACTGATTGAAGACCATGGAAGACTTTCCCAATTGAAATGTGAGGTGTAAAATACTCACCATCCTCAGGTGTGATGTGACCCAATGAACAGGACAACGGTGTGTCAGGGTGCTCTGATGGTGGCTTTATATCTAAGATGTGCCCCCCTGCAGCATTATTATTGTTTCAATATTAATGTGACTCAAATATTTGTTTAAGGTGGGAGAAAGCAGCAATTTCTTATGTGATCTTAATTATATGTCTGAAGGCATCCCTCGCTGAATCATGACATTTTCACCAATAACAGACATATCTTTCCACTAACACAAGGAAGCTGGATTTTAGAAACACTTTATTTGATAAAAGTATATAAAAGCACATGAGTGAAAAAAACAGCAGAAGAAACTGTGGTCAAACATTGAATTTCATGTCCAGATAATTGGTTCAGTTTAACTGAATGAGATAGCCTACACTTCAACAGTGACCCTGTGAAATAGGCCTATAACTAAACATAACTAAGATTAAGAGTTGAAGCAAAAATTCAAAGAGAAAAAAAAGAATCCTCAGTGACCGAGAGAGCTCTTTCAGTAGCCTAGTGAAGAGAACGGCAGACCGGGATGGGAACATGTCGTCCCGACAACTCCCAACCCTGTGAATCCTTATTCAAGAGACATTAGAAGGACAAATATTGATTGAACCTGAAATATCAATGTGGTGAGATATCAATAATCAAAATAATAATCTTAAGGCAAATAACTGTGTGAGAAAATGTCTCCATCTGCCAAAATTTAGCGTGCAATTTAATGTCAGAGGAACATTTTATTAGATGAGGGGTTAGACGATGCTTTCACACAGATTATAGTACCTAATTACATTACCGGTAGGACTACCCGTAGTTTTTTCCCCTCAACACTGTCACTCTGAATACAGTATAGGATATTGATAGAATTGATATAGATAGAATTTCATGAAATTGTTTGCATGATCAGTCGCCTCCTGAGCAAAATGTCTGCAGAATAAGGAACACTGTGACCTGGCACTGCTCTTGTTTTCTTCCTCAGAGAAATGTAAACGACAAAGTAGTGCTCTTTAAAGCAGAAGTAAGCGGAATATTTGTGTTAATATAAGTCTTAAATAGTTATATCTTCCGACAGCAATCACTTACATAGAGTCTTTGGTCCAAAACACGGGTCTGTCAGTCACTCTGCTCTGCTGCAAGCCGAGGAGAAAACTTTCCTTGTATCCTACAAGTTTTATCCAATGAGGAGAGAGAACAGAATGAAGGGCTGTGTGTGCAGCCAAGGGATGCGCGTGAATGTGGTGACGTAGGGACGAGGACCAATAGATCCATGACGAGGGCGGGGACTGCTGCTAACTCCATCGGCTGACAAGAAGTTAGCCAAAACGACATCGCTTTCTTCTACTTTAACAGGGAGATGAGAGATATCTGAACATCATTTTCCTCCACCACTGCACCATTACATTTGTTGTGGAAATGTATACCTGCCTGTGGAGAGTCAAAAAACAAGACCAATGAAATATCATGCACAATGATTTATTCTCTACAGAGAGGTACTGTATATGTAGCCGATATCGTATCTGGCCCTCTGCGTTGTGTTTCTCACAGCCTCCCCTAGATGGGGTTCAAACCCTAGTCTCCTGCACGGCAGGCGACGATGCTAACCGCTTCGCCAAGAGCTTGACAACCGCTTGGCAAGTTGGTTAGCACGTCCTTTATGGGTGGAGTGAGTGCACATCCGTTGCATATAGAGAAGGGACACAACCAACACTGAACCACACGGCAGTCTACGAGCTCAGGGTTGTGCCCACTGAGCAGCAGTGGTTGCATCCCCTTCTGATACTTCATCCTATGCCTCTGGTTATCTCATTCCTATTCATAAGATGAGTTCAGGGTGCGATACTCAACGGATGTGTGTCCCACAAGTGATGTTGTGGCAACCCCCTTTGTTGCTTTACCTATAGGAATTTACAACATAGATCAGTTGAGAACAAGGTTATGTACAGAGTTCATCCTTTTGCCCTCCTCATCCCAGGGTTACTGCAGTCAGGGCTTGGTTGAACGAACTCTACAGGTTTCATGGGATGGATTTTCATATAATGGCGGCAGATTGTGCTCACTTTTGAATCGTCCAAAACACACACTATGAAACATCCAAATACCTCCATACTGCTCGTCCGTACTGACCCAAGTGCCCTGAAGCTGCGACATGAAAAAGTTGTTCGGAAAAAAATAACTCGATCTCTGTTTTTAGCCTTGCTGTAGTAGTAGCTCTCAGTCATGGACGGGTACAGAGTATTTTCTGGTGGGGGGCACAGAGGGTGACAACAGTGAATCTGGGGGGGGGGCATCCAAAAGTAACAAAAATGAAGGCTGCCATTGATTGCTTCATCAATAATCTGCTTGATCAATAATCAACCCTATCTTGTAAATAAGAAGTCTTAGCAGAATAAGTAACACAAAAAATTCTCAAAGTCTATATCTTATACTCTTATCTAGTAGTTAGAGCTCAACTCTGTACAATAAACATCTCAGTGTTTTGTGTAACAGTCAATTTATGCAGAATAATCAGAAAAAGCCTGACTCAAATGGTGAAATTGAGAACAATAACAATTTTACACCATTTTCTTTATTTCCTACACAGAACACTATGTTTGCTGGTACAGAGCTGATTAAGAGCCTTAGTCAGAAGTCTGTGCTTATAGCTCTGTACAGTGAACATAACAGTGGTAAAGAGCTTTACACAGTGATTGACATTAACACAAATCAATGACAATTTGGGGGACACATAGGGTGGCCATTCAGATTTCTTGCCACCAAGACCCGCCCCTGCTCCCAGTGGCTCTGTTGATGTTTGTGCGCATGCGCAAGATTTGCTGCGAGATGTTCTTCTGTGTTTACATCATACATCCAATGGTTTACAATGACTAACGAACATCTTGCAGCAAATCGCGCATCTGATGAGACTGTGGTGTCTGAATCTAAGATAAGGACTCAAACCTCATTATTCCCCCGCTGAAGGTGTCAGGGATTGTGGGTGATACCCCCGTGACATAATCACATCTCTGCACAGTATTGAAACATCCATTTAAAGCAGACCCATAATGTCTACCTCATATCAGGTTTTTCTTGCCTTCTGCCTTCTGCAGATTACTATTGTGGCCATGCATTGTTCAAACATTTTTAAAAGAAAGATACATTTGCTATGGCACACCTGCATATCTGTGCACACTAAGTCGAGAGGAAAGACAGCCTTTTCATAACTCATTAACTAATAAAAGAATAATTTTCCTAACAAAGATCACTCTGAGTAAATGAAGCACTTACATAGTGCGCTGGTTGAGTGAAGTGTCTGTGTGATGCCAGGAAGAAGGAGAAAATGATCCTCTGAACAGGTGTGAATCCACAGAGACGAGAGTTGGAGAAGGAGCTGTAATGGGAAATTTTGGTCTAACCCATTGTATGCTTACAAGGGTTGTATAACCATGTTAACTAAGTGAACTTCCTTTCACTTTGTGGAAAGTGGTACTCAGCTAATACTTTTCTGATACCTGTATGACATGCACCAGACAAAATCACTGAATCCACACAGAGCAGGTTAAAGGTCAGACCGGTGCTCTGTGTTAATCCACAAGGGAAGTTGTGTCCTGGCGGTGAAGCCAGGCACAGCTATCACAGCCATATATTTTGTCTGTTGTTCAAATGTGTTTTGGGAACTATAAAGATAGCGCCTGGGTGAGCCTCTTCAGCTCACTCACTCACTGACTGTACTCCTGTTCGGTTGTGTGTGTGACTCCATTCATGAATGCTTTTTATTAAAACTCAAGAAAGACAGCTGACGTGTCCAGTTATCCTTTTTTAAATACTTTGGTGAAGGAACAACATTTTTTGCCACCACAGAGCTAAACATAACAACCAGAACGTTTCTGTCAGAGACAGCGGCTAGAAGTGAGGCTATTATTGGAGTGTTAAAGCCCTGTGGTTGTGGAGACCCTCTGAGTGCTAAGCTCTGCTGTCACACAGTGGCGTATCCATTCAATTACATCCCAAAAGTGACTCCTAATGTGAGTACAGTAAAAGAAACAAAGAGCAGGCCAGAAACGAAACAGTCGATGCAGTTTGGTTTATTGGTAATTTACTGTACGAGAACACACCATAAACATGTGGATAAAACAGAGATTTTATCAGCAATGCATTTTGGAGGTCACTTCATTAAGTGTTTACTTGGCCCCTTCGCAGCCTTCCTCCCTACATTTGGATCAAGGTCACAGAGAAAAAACAAAGATTAATATCTCCACAAGCAGAGAAAAATCATAGTCTATTTTGAGTGGAGCCAAACATAAGAGTGTTTTATCTGTTGATCATAATGAAAGGCATGAAAAACTTACTTG
This sequence comes from Trachurus japonicus, assembly GCF_045865225.1. Classification (NCBI taxonomy): domain Eukaryota; kingdom Metazoa; phylum Chordata; class Actinopteri; order Carangiformes; family Carangidae; genus Trachurus; species Trachurus japonicus. Next base: position 18,841,330 of record NC_140921.1, on the reverse strand, counting down.
AAACAGCAGCCAAAGCCATGGGCGTAGCAAGTGCAGGACATGCAGTCTCTCTCCCAGTTAGAGTGAAGTTCATGCTGGTCCCCATGAAAGTCCACACAAGCTGCATGTGAGGATAAACATATTGTAATAGATCTGCTGCAGTGAATCATCCTCAGTGTGTTCAGATGTGTGCATGGGTCTGGTTCTACAGTTAAGTAAGTTACAGTTACAGTAAGTTGTATCTCTCTACAGTTTGTGTTCATGGCCACTCACACTGCATTTCCTCGTTCCCTTTGTTCGGCTCAAAGAGGCAGGTGGAGTGGCACAGGACAACCAGTCCCAAAAGACAAGCGAGCACTTGGAAAGATGCCTTAAGATGTAAACACATGACATCAATAAACATGGTGCATGTTTAAAAGTCTCTATAATATATCAAAGCACTTAACCTCCACTCAGAGCATCCTTTAAAGATGTCATGTGGACTGAAAAGGAATTGAGTAATTGTAAAGCTAAACTCAATTACTTGTATTTATGCCACAATATATCAAGTGTAATCTAGACAACAATGATGACTTTAAAGACTCATGTTTTTATCCATATCTAAAATGACATACCATTTTTTCTTATCTTAAAAAGTTCAACACTGATTCAAGACCATGGAAGACTTTCCCAATTGAAATGTGAGGTGTAAAATACTCACCATCCTCAGGTGTGATGTGACCCAATGAACAGGACAACGGTGTGTCAGGGTGCTCTGATGGTAGCTTTATATCTAAGATGTGCCCCCCTGCAGCATTATTATTGTTTCAATATTAATATGACTCAAATATTTGTTTAAGGTGGGAGAAAGCAGCAATTTCTTAATTATATGTCTGAAGGCATCCCTCGCTGAATCAAGACATTTTCACCAATAACAGACATATATTTCCACTAACACAAGGAAGCTGGATTTAAAAAACATTATTCACTTTATTTAATAAAAGTAAATAGGAGCACATTAGTGAAAAACAGCAGAAGAAACTGTGGTCAAACAAATGGGCCTCATTCACCAATATCTTCTTAAGAACCTTCTTAGATTCTTTCTTAAGTTGTTCTTAAGAAGTTCCTTAAGAAAACCCTACGTCAGATTCATCAGCGCGTTCGTAAGCCTCAGAATTGTTCGCAGCTGTGTTCCTACTTGATGAATGCCATCTCCTCGTAAGTTGAGGGCGTGTGCCAGGTGAGTCTAATTAACATAGGATTAGCATAGGTAACTGCCCCATCAATGCCCGTAAAAGGGCATGAGACTGCAGGGCCGTGTGCACACAGCACCCACAGGCACTGAGCAGAGAAGGTGAAGTGAGAAAGAAAGTTGAAATGCACAATGAAAATCTGGGAGGGAGCACCAGACTCCAAACATAAAAAGAATTCAAGTAGTGAAGTGGCGCTACTGCGGCAGGAATGAAACAAAGAAACAAACAAAAGGCTTATATTTAGTTTATATTTTTATATTTATATTTAGGCTATATTTAGTAGAGTCAGCAGTGGCTGCAGCTCTTCGGGTTGTTATCAGAGAGAGACCACACTCTCACGGGTGCCATCATAAATATCATCATATTATCACATATGAAAAAAAACAGTTGTGTGTAGTGTGAACACTTACAGTAAGTGCACTGTTGCAGCCCGCAATTAGGAGAAAAAAAATCATATCGGCAGCTGTATGCCCCCCCCCCCCCCCCCCCCAAAAAAAAAGAGAAAAAAAACAACTGATATGAATTAAGTGTCTATAATGTTTTTTAAGAGACTGCAATGATTTGTCAGTTATTATTATTAATATATATGATTATTAAAAACATCATAAAAGATAAGAAAATAATTCTTATTCAAATCATATAATATCATACAACTGCAGAACAAAAGAAAACGCTATAATTGGTTATTTTTGCAGAAGTCTCAGCACCTAAAGGTGTGTAAGTATACTCCTGACTGTTCGTAGATTTTGTTCTTAGTTAAGAACAAATTCTGGATAAGAAAACATTCATGAATGCCACAATCTTCGTAAAAACTTCGTAAATAGGACTTAAGAACAAATTTGTTCTTAAGAACGGTTCGTGAATGAGGCCCAATTTGAATTTCCAGATATTTGGTTCAGTTTAACTGTGAATGAGACACTTCAACAGTGACCATTCTGTGAAATAGGCCTATAACTAAACATAACTAAGATTAAGAGTTGAAGCAAAACTTCAAAGAGAAAAAAAAAATCCTCAATGACCGAGAGAGCTCTTTCAGTAGCCTAGTGAAGAGAACGGCAGACCGGGATGGGAACATGTCGTCATGACAACTCCCAACCCTGTGAATCCTGATCAATTTCCTTCAAGAAATGTTGAGAGATTAGAAGGACAAACATTGATTGAACCTGAAACATCAATGTGGTGAGATATCAATAATCAAAATAATAATCTTAAGACAAATAATTTTGAGAAAATGTCTCCATCTGCCATCTCTTGGTCTCTTCAAAAATTGAATTTGTTTATTTAGCCTTGAGCGTACAATTTAATGTCAGAGGAACAGTTTAACATTTTATAGTCAGATGAGAGGTTAGACGATGCTTTCACACAGTAGGTGCACGAAGTTATGGCCAGGAGGCATCTTAGCTTAGTTTGTCATAGCATGATGACTAGGAAACAGCTGATCTGGTTCTGTCCAAAGGTAGGGGAGAGCGGAGCTCGTCCTAACGCAGGGTCAGTTGTAACACAGACATTTCAAGTGGTAACGCTGGGTCCCTCTCAAAATGCTTTTGGCCAGTTACCCACAAAACAGATAGTTACCTGCCAGTTTTCATCAGTACCCTATGGAGCTAAATTGGGGTCAAATGTTTTGTACTTGAAAAGGTAAAATTTGAAACTGAAATTTCAAGTTTTGATCTTGAATTTTGAAAAATACATCCATATATTCAAAATAAAAAATAAATGTACAAAAGTTTTTTCAGGTTAAATATAATTATGATCTACTCTGGTAATTCTTTTGAATAAATCATTTATTTTCATTTTTCATTTTCATATGTTTTGATATTTGGGATCCTATTTCTTTCAGTTGCACGTTTTATCTTTTCAGATTCAGATCTTAGATTTTTACAGTTTGAAATCTTTTTTTCGGTTTCAGATCTTTCTTTTTCAGATTAATTTCTTCCTTTTTCAGTTTCAGACTTTTGACCCTAATCTAGCGTGGGGGGCGTGTTACAACCAAAAACGTAATAACTGCCAATAACGTAATAACTGCCAATAATGTAATAATTTTGGCCATTTCAAATGTAATAAAGCCAATAGTGTAATAATGTGCCAATAATATAATAAAACTTTTGAGCCAATAACGTAATAACTTTTTGCCAATAATGTAATAAGGCATTACATTATTGGCTGGTTATTACGTTATTGGCCTGGTATTAAAAAAAACCTTTCAAAATGTAATAACTGGTGCCGATAATGTAATAATACATAAAAATGACAGCAGCTCTTGGAAATAAAGGGGTTTTTTTTGCAGTTTTTGGGCAGTTAGTGGATGACATATAGTTGTCATACTTATTCATCCAAGATATGCTCTCTCTCTCTCTCTCTCTCTCTCTCATAATTGTGTGGTCTTTCCCCTCTTTAGCCAAATAGATATTCATAGATATTCTTGTCTAAACGGGCAATTTTTCATGTGTACCATGCATATACCATAAAATCAGTGTCTCGTTGAGGGTGTTGAGGTGTCAAATGAATTCACCATATATTTTCCTGGACTAGCATTATTATTTATTTCTAATCCCAAAATCTGAACTGCAGTGTACAATACACAGGATAGAACATGAACAATCAAAATTAAATTAAAACTGTTCCTTCTCAAATGAAAAGTAGCTTTCACTCATTCACAAATGTAAAAAAAAAAAAATGGAGCAATACAAACATCTACCTTTAAATGATTCATCTGTACACGTTAAGGCTGCAAAGTGGGCCGCCAAATCATCTTCAAGTGTAGGATTTTATGGATTAAAAAAAAAAAAAGAGTACATTATAATAGGGCTGGGCAATAAAACGATCTTCAATCGGGATTGAAATTACAATATTCCTCGATATCATAAGGCTGAATTACTGTACAGTAAATGCGACAGCAGCCTGTCAGTCTGTCGTCTGATGCACCGCCTCCTGCCGTGAGTGTAGTTTGTTTGAGCTGCAGCTGTAGCAAAAGGGAGGAAGGATGGAGTGAAAGTTGGAAAAGAGGGAGGAAATGTGAAACTGTAAAAAACTAAGATCTGAATCTGAAAAGATAAGACGTGCAACTGAAAGAAATAGGATCCCAAATATCCAAACATATGAAAGTGAAAAATGAAAATAAATGATTTATTCAAAATAATTACCAGAGTTGATCATAATCATATTTAACCTGAAAAACTTTTTGTACATTTATTTTTATTTTGAATATGTTGATGTATTTGTCAAAATTCTAGATCAAAACATGAAATTTCAGTTTCAAATTTTACTTTTTCAAGTACAAAACATTTGACCCCGATTTAGTTCCATACCTGTAGGCCTACTGAATGCAATTCAACAAAGTTAAATGATGAAGAGTGTTTGTCATATTTGTCTTTCGATTAGTTGCTTGTCAACTAATTTAACTATGTATGATCTTATTCACTGTCTTGTTGTCTAAAACAAAACGTTGATTTAAAGATTTAAAGATTGATTTAAATCACGTTACCAACTCGCAGACAATATTAGCTAGGCTTTAATAAAATGTCACACAGCGGGGTTGGTAACTCTGCCGGTTATGTGCAAAGATAATTGACAGCTACATTGTTGTTTACTTTTTGACCCTTGTTCATTTTGGAAAAAAATTCCTCTATAAATAAGACATATTTTGTAGGCTACATGTGTCCACATCAGCACAGATCAATATTCAAACACGTAATCTGATTACAGTAATTAGTTTACTGGTACTTTGTAGTTTTTCCCCCTTAACACTGTCACTCTGAATACAGTATTAACCTATAGGATATTGATAGAATTTATATAGAATTTTATGAAATTATTTGCATGAAACAGAAGCGCAAGGTAGATTCATATGTCAGAGAGGACCAGTATCTCATTTCCGTTCAGATAACGGCACAAACCTCACAGGAGCTGAAAAGGAGCTAACACGAGCAATTGCTGCATTAAACAACGGTCGAAAAAACCTTCATGCATGACAACATAAAATGAAGCTTTAACCCGCCTACCGCTTCCCATCATGGTAGTGCTTGGGAAAGCATGATCAAACTAATAAGGAAAGTACTTCTGTCTGCACCATATATATATATAGAGAGAGAGACAGCGGCTTGAAGTGAGGCTATTATTGGAGTGTTAAAGCCCTGTGGTTGTGGAGACCCTCTGAGTGCTAAGCTCTGCTGTCACACAGTGGCGGATCCATTTAATTATCTAAAAGTGGCTCCTAATGTGAGTACAGTAAAAGAAACAAAGATCAGGCCAGAAACGAAACAGTCGATGCAGTTTGGTTTATTGGTAATTTACTGTATGAGAACACACCATAAACATGTGGATAAAACAGAGATTTTATCAACGATGCATTTTGGAGGTCACTTCATTAAGTGTTTACTTGGCCCCTCCGCAGCCTTCCTCCCTACATTCAGATCAAGGTCACAAGAGAAAAAAAGAAAGATTAATATCTCCACAAGAAGAGAAAAATCATAGTCTATTTTGTGTGGAGTGCAAACAGAGTGTTTTATCTGTTGATCATAATGAAAGGCATGAAAAACTTACTTGAAACAGCAGCCCAAGCCATGTGGGTAACAAGTGCAGGCCATGCAGTCTGTCGCCCAACGAGTGTGAAATTCATACTCGATTCCATCAGAGTCCACACAAGCTGCATGTGAGGATAAACATATTGTAATAAATCTGCTGCAGTGAATCATCCTCAGTGTATTCAGATGTGTGCATGGGTCTGGTTCTACAGTATGTAAAGTTGTATCTCTACAGTTTGTGTTCATGGCCACTCACCCTCCGCGTCCCCTTTGTTCGACTCAAAGACACAGTGAGAGTGGCACAGGACAACCAGTCCCAAAAGACAAACAAGCACTTGGAAAGATGCCTTAAGATGTAAACACATGACATCAATAAACATGGTGCATGTTTATCCATATCTAAAATTACATACAATTTTTTCTTATCTTAAAAAATTCAACACTGATTCAAGACCATGGAAGACTTTCCCAATTGAAATGTGAGGTGTAAAATACTCACCATCCTTAAGTGTGATGTGACCCAATGAACAGGACAACGGTGTGTCAGGGTGCTCTGATGGTAGCTTTATATCTAAGATGTGCCCCCCTGCAGCATTATTATTGTCAATATTAATGTGACTCAAATATTTGTTTAAGGTGGGAGAAAGCAGCAATTTCTTATGTGATCTTAATTATATGTCTGAAGGCATCCCTCGTTGAATCATGACATTTTCACTAATAACAGACATATATTTCCACTAACACAAGGAAGCTGGATTTTAGAAACATTATTCACTTTATTTAATAAAAGTAAATAGGAGCACATTAGTGAAAAACAGCAGAAAAAACTGTTGTCAAACATTGAATTTCATGTCCAGATATTTGGTTCAGTTTAACTGTGAATGAGATACACTTCAACAGTGACCATTCTGTGAAATAGGCCTATAACTAAACATGCGGTAAATGAGTTAAAGCAAAAATTCAAAGAGAAAAAAAAAAACCCAGTGACCGAGAGAGCTCTTTCAGTAGCCTAGTGAAGAGAACGGCAGACCGGCATGGGAACAACAAACTCCCAACCATGTAAATCCTGATCAATTTCCTTCAATAAATGTTGAGAGATTAGAAAGACAAATATTGATTGAACCTGAATCATCAATGCGGTGAGATATCAATAATCAAAATAATAATCTTAAGGCAAATAACTGTGTGAGAAAATGTCTCCATATGCCATCTCTTGGTCTCTTCAAAAATTAAATTAGGCTAGTTTATTTAGCCTTGAGCGTGCAATTTAATATCAGAGGAACAGTTTAACATTTTATAGTCAGATGAGAGGTTAGACGATGCTTTCACACAGTATCTGTCCATGAAGTTATGGCCAGGAGGCAGTTTAGCATAGCATGATTAGGAAACAGCTACCAGTAATGTTCTGTCCAAAGGTAGGGGAGAGCGGAGCACGTCCTAACGCAGGGTCAGTAACACGGACATTTCAAGTGGTGACACTGGGTCCCTCTCAAAATGCTTTTGGCTAGTTACCCACCAGTTTTCATCAGCAGGCTACTGGATGAAATCCAACAAAGTTAAAGGGACAGCGAGGAGTTTCTCCATCCGCAGAACCAAAAATTCTGCGACAATAAAAAAATCTCATATTAATGTGGATGAATCTACGTTACCCACACTTGTTAATGGGTCCATTTTCGATAAATATATCGTTTTGTCTCTATTGTAATTTTGTTATTAGTGGTGGAAATGCTGGGAGCCGACCAGCGTTTCCTTACTTTCGGTTTTGCAGATGCTGCCCGGCGGGTCATGAGAATAACGCCGCCGAATCACCATTTATGGTCGGAACTACGATGGCATATAATCGTCGTCGAACCTCTGACTTTCATTCTTGATGAATGAAAACATTCTTGGCAAGACGTCCGTCTTGCGCCGGTCCAAGAATTTCATCATGCGCGTGGAGGCTCATGGTAAATGTAGTGTGAAGACACTTCGCTTTCCAAAACTCCTCGTTGTCCCTTTAAACGATGAAGAGTGTTTTCAGTCGACATAAGTAATTCCTTTGTCATACATGTCTTTTGATTACTTAGCTGCTAGTCGGCGAATTTAACTATTAGTCCAGGCAAAATAATATATATTTCCCCAACTAGGATTTTTTAGGACTTTTAGTATGTTGTTCTGGACACCTCAAAGAAATTATGTATGGTGAAAAACATTCTGTTACAATTAGTTCTATTTTTGGGTCCAAAATGAGCTAGATTGCCTGGACTATACTGTATGATCTTATTAACTGTCGTCTAAAACAAAACGTTGATTTAAAGGGACAGTATGTAGCTTATTTGGCTTTTTATTAGCAAAAATCAAATATTGCTTTCATAAATATGTATTTACCTAGGTCTAATCACAACCGAATACAAATGAAAGCTGTCCCGTAATAAGTTGTTTACAAATACATTGGTAGGTGGTGGTGCACCTAGCCTCGTAAACCAGCCACTCCCGGAAATGCAATTCATTTCATTTCTGAGGGAGAGTCTGGCCTCATCCCCGCTGTAAGCGTTTGGCCTGAAACCCTCAGAAGGCCGAGCCAATCAGCGTCGCCGCTGTGATTGACACAGCACGTTGGCCAATCAGGGACTAAAGCCCCGTCACTACACCTACTTGCTGATTGGCTGAATGGGGTTGTCTGTCAACGCTACTACTCCCGCCCACCCCAAACGCTTACAGGGGGAATGAGGCCAGACGCTCCCGAGAATGAAATGCATTTCCGCGAGAGGCTGGTTTACGAGGCTAGTGGTGCACCCACCGGAGGCTGTCATGTTGCATCGCCATCTTTGAATACGGTACGCGAAAGCGGACCAACCTGGCTCAAACGCTCTATTCTATTGAGTGTCTGTGCTTGTGCCCCCCGAGGATAATTGATGACGTAGTTGTTTTACAATGTTGAACTGTTGTAAAGTGCAGCCAAACACCAGGCTGAAGAAAGAGGGACAGCAAAGGCTCCTCTGACAGCTGTGGAGCTGCAGCCGAACCGGCTGGAGAGCACAGCGACCAACCTCCTTTTTTTCTTTTTTTTTCTTTTTAGCAGCGCCGTTGTTACAGCTGATCATACCTTACTATTGCTGCCTTCATGTGCTATGGTACAGATGGTATTTTCCACTTGTGACCTAGTATTTACCAGTGCGTTGTGTTCATGTGCTTTTGTTGTTGTACAGAGAAAATAAAGATGGTGGACACACAGATTCAGACTTGTTACTTGGGTAAAATCATAGATATACACGTGCGACATCTACATGTATGGGGTAAAACAATCTTGGATTGCCTAGTTCATCTCTTACAGCAAGAAGATGAATTTTCAAAACTCAAACGGTAAATATTAATATTCATGGAGATTTAGCACTGGCTATTTGGCTAGCTTTTTAAAATTGTTTTTTACTGTACATGCAGGCATACATAAAGTGAATAGCTGCTAACTGTTTTCTAAAGGCTTGCCTTGCTTACCATTAACGAATCTTGCGATGCTCGCCGCCATGTTGAAAAGGTCAAAGGTTATTCTCATCTCGGCAACTCGGGCATCAAAAAATTCTACGAGTTGCCCAGTGGAAAATACCACATGAGGTGGTGTTCATGTGCATTTTTCAAGTCGTCTACCTACCATAGCACATGAAGGCAGCATATGTCCAAGTCATAGACTGTAAAAAATAGGTCCAAGTAGCCTACGTTCTCTGATCTTCCTTCATGGGACCGCACTGCATAACTGGCACATCCTGTAAGTCCTCCTGTGTAACTTTTTGCTGTGAAATATGACTTAAGCACATGTCTGCATGTGTGTGTGTTAAAAAAGAAAAAGAAAAAAAAGATTAAAAACCAAAAGTAATTGGTCAGATATACGTATTGTTGTAGTTTGCGAACATGTTTGTCCTCGGTGGCCACCGTCACTTTGCTGACGGGAGGGGTGAGCAAGTGAGCGCTGCAGAATCTGAACGCTGGATGTTATGGTTTAGCCCCAATACTAGCCTACGTACCGAGGCTTTAAATCACGTTACCAACTTCCAGAAAATGTTAGCTAGGCTTTAATAAAATGTCACACAGCGGGGTTGGTAACATTATGTGCAACGATAATAAAACATCCTACAGGCCTATATTGACAGCTACATTGTTGTTTACTCTATTCATTTTGAACAAAATTTATTCAATAGCCTAAATAAGGCACATTGTGTAGGCTATGTGCCCACATCAACACAGATCAATATTCTAAAATGTAATCCGATTACAGTAGCCTAATTAAATTTGCGGTAGCCTACTTTTAGTAGTTTAGTTTTTTTTTCCCCTTAACACTGTCACTCTGACTACAAACCTATAGGACATTGATAGAATTGATATAGATAGAATTTTATGAAATGATTTGCATGAAACAGTTCAGGGAGGGAAGGCAGGTGTAATGTCACCAGTAACCAGATGTAACAAACAGCTGCACAGAGCTGAGGAACCATGAGCACCAGCAGGGGAAAAAAAAAAAAGACCCATTAATGGACAAATTTGAACAGTGACGTGGCCCAAATCACATCCACCATGTGGTTGTTTGTGATCAGTCGCCTCCAGAGCAAAAACAGGGAGATGAGAGATAGCTGAACATCATTTTCCTTTTCCACCACTGCACCATTACATTTCTTCAAATAGAAAACATACATGTAAAATATTGTTATGTTTGAAACTTAATGAGTTAAACCTGAATGTAAAAGAGCAAAAATGCAGTACAGAACAAGTACACTTCAAGATTTTATTTTTTCTGTCGTATTGGAGCAATATTTATTGCAAATGTGTCTAAATAAACGACAGCAGACACTGTGGTGTCTGAATCTGAGATTAGGACTCATTATTCCTCGCTGAAGGTGTCAGGGATTGTGGGTGATACCCCCTTGACATAATCACATCTCTGCACAGTATTGAAACATTCATTTAAAGCAGATCCATATGTCTACCTCATATCAGGTTTTTCCCTATTGTTCACCTGGTGAAATCTGGATGCATAGTAAAAAATAAGGAGAAAATGATCCTCTGAACAGGTGTGAATCCACAGAGACGAGAGTTGGAGAAGGAGCTAAACATCATAACAACCAGAACGTTTCTGTCAGAGACAGCGGCTAGAAGTGAGGCTATTATTGGAGTGTTAAAGCCCTGTGGTTGTGGAGACCCTCTGAGTGCTAAGCTCTGCTGTCACACAGTGGCGGATCCATTCAATTACATCCCAAAAGTGACTCCTAATGTGAATACAGTAAAAGAAACAAAGAGCAGGCCAGAAGCAATACAGTCGATGCAGTTTGGTTTATTGGTAATTTAATGTATGAGAACACACCATAAACATGTGGATAACACAGAGTTGTTGTATTTTTTTTTTTTTTATCAACGATGCATTTTGGAGGTCACTTCATTAGTGTCGGCCGTGACCCCTTAGCAGCTTCCCTCCCTACATTCGGATCAAGGTCACAGAGAAAAAACAAAGATTAATATCTCCACAAGAAGAGAAAAATCATAGTCTATTTTGAGTGGAGTGCAAACATAAGAGTGTTTTATCTGTTGATCATAATGAAAGGCATGAAAAACTTACTTGTAACAGCAGCCAAAGCCATGGGCGTAGCAAGTGCATTCCATGCAGTCTCTCTCCCAGTTAGAGTGAAGTTCATGCTGGTCCCCATGAAAGTCCACACAAGCTGCATGTGAGGATAAACATATTGTATTAGATCTGCTGCAGTGAATCATCCTCAGTGTGTTCAGATGTGTGCATGGGTCTGGTTCTACAGTTAAGTAAGTTACAGTTGAAGTAAGTTGTATCTCTCTACAGTTTGTGTTCATGGCCACTCACACTGCATTTCCTCGTTCCCTACGTTCGGCTCAAAGAGGCAGGTGGAGTGGCACAGGACAACCAGTCCCAAAAGACAAGCAAGCACTTGGAAAGATGCCTTAAGATGTAAACACATGACATCAATAAACATTGTGCATGTTTAAAAGTCTCTATAATATATCAAAGCACTTAACCTCCACTCAGAGCATCCTTTAAAGATGTCATGTGGACTGAAAAGGAATAGATTGGTGTTATTCATTTTTTTAGCCGTTATAATCCCATTACAGGAACAGGAATCAACCAGCCCTTCTACCACTGCTGCAAATAATTATAATCTTAATAATGATATAAATATTGCAGTGGGGCTAAGAATCAAGTTTCAGATCAATTTGGGAGTAATTGTAAAGCTAAACTCAATTACTTGTATTTATGCCACAATATATCAAGTGTAATCTAGACAGCAATGATGACTTTAAATAATGTTTTTATCCATATCTAAAATTACATAAAATGTTTCTTATCTTAAAAAGTTCAACACTGATTGAAGACCATGGAAGACTTTCCCAATTGAAATGTGAGGTGTAAAATACTCACCATACTCAGGTGTGATGTGACCCAATGAACAGGACAACGGTGTGTCAGGGTGCTCTGATGGTAGCTTTATATCTAAGATGTGCCCCCCTGCGGCATTATTATTGTTTCAATATTAATATGACTCAAATATTTGTTTAAGGTGGGAGAAAGCAGCAATTTCTTAATTATATGTCTGAAGGCATCCCTCGCTGAATCATGACATTTTCACCAATAACAGACATATATTTCCACTAACACAAGGAAGCTGGATTTTAGAAACATTATTCACCTTATTTGATACACGTAGACAGAAGCACATGAGTGAAAAAAACAGCAGAAGAAACTGTGGTCAAACATTGAATTTCATGTCCAGATATTTGGTTCAGTTTAACTGAATGAGACACTTCAACAGTGACCATTCTGTGAAATAGGCCTATAACTAAACACAACTAAGATTAAGAGCTGAAGCAAAAATTCAAAGGAAAAAAAAAAAACCTCAGTGACCAAGAGAGCTCTTTCAGTAGCCTAGTGAAGAGAACATGTTTTTCCTATTGCACAACAAGAAATGGCAGACTGACATGGGAACATGTCGCCATGACAACTCCCAACCATGTAAATCCTGATCAATTTCCTTCTAGAAATGTTGAGAGATTAGACAGCTTGAAACCTGAAACATCAATGTGGTGAGATATCAATAATCAAAATAATAATCTAAAGGAAAATAACTGTGTGAGAAAATGTCTCCATCTGCCATCTCTTGGTCTCTTCAAAAATTAGTTTATTTAGCCTTTAGCGTGCAATTTAATATCAGAGGAACAGTTTAACATTTAATAGTCAGATGAGAGGTTAAACGATGCTTTCACAGATAGCTGCAAGTTATGGCCAGGAGGCATCTTAGCTTAGCTTAGCAGCATAGCACAATGACAAGGAACCAGCTAATCTGGTTCTGTCCAAAGGTAATGTTTGTGTAATATGTACAAAAATAGCAGTGTAAAGTTGACCGGTTGAGGTTTTACAGGAGGTTACAGTGACCTTATGCAATGTTGTAATCACTGTGTTTGTGCTTTGGTTTTCTGGAGACCACTGCTGTGCAGTGACTCTTTAACAGACAGACAGCAGCAACACATCTTAAAAAATTTGAACAAGATTAAAACAACACATTTTCATGACAGCAAGGGCAGCAAACTTCTTAGATTCAGGCCTTTCTCTGTCTCATGAGTTTGTGCTCAATGTGCACTGCTGAATGTCTCGTGTACATCTCACACCTCTAGACGCCTTAAATGTTCAGACAGACTGGAAACTGTTATGGTTTTCATTTTTCATTTATCTCAAGAGGTGTACAAGAAAAATAACATAAAAGAAAATTTTTTTTAAAAAGAGAAGAATGTAGAATTATGTATATTTATGTTATGATGATATCCTCATACAAAGGTCACAGCCTATAACAAACAAAGAGCAGGCCAAAGGAAAAAGACTTGAAGCAGGTTTGTTTATTGGTTATTTATTGCATGTGAACACACCATGAACTTGCTGATGAAATTTAAAAGATGAAAAGGACCTATTGCATTTTTGTAGGTCACTGAGTAGTGTGTTTAATTAGGAAAACACTCTTTTGAGTGGTCTGACTTTAGCACCAGCTTGTACGAGCAGGCCTTCTTATCCGCAAGCAACTCACACTCATCAGGAATATCCAGTTCACTTTCACCAGGGATCCTGAGAGACAAAAAGAAAGATTAATACCACTGTATGAAGAGGAAAACAAATGGCATTCTTAAAGAAGTACAAAATTATTAGGATTATGAGATTTAAAGCAGAAGTAAGTGATATATTTGTGTTAATATAAGTCTTAAATAGTTGTATCTTCCGACAGCAATCACTTACATAGAGTGTTTGGACCGAAACACGGGTCTGTCAGTCACTCTGCTCTGCTGTAAGCCGAGGAGAAAACATTTATCGTATCCTACAGTTTTTATCCAATGAGGAGAGAGAACGGCATGCAGGGCTGTGTGTGCAGCCAAGGGACGCCGTGAATGTGGCGACGTAGGGACGAGGACTGTTATGGTGCGTTCAAGGAAACTCGTAACTCCTGTTTTTCCGACCTGTGAAGTTGTATCAGTTTGATCTGGTACGAGTTCACCGGTCGGAAGTTACGAGTGGCCGTTATAGTGACTTTCACCGGTAAAACAGGTCGGAAAAACACGAGTGGGTTGCCTGAAACGCTACAAAGTCGTAAGTTGTGACTTGAAGCTGTAATTTACGATTTCAAAAGCCTGCCTGGAACGCAGCATTAGCCAAAACGACCGGATCGCTTACTTCTGCTTTAACTCTTATTGCCATTTTTCCACTAGCTAAGCATATGGCCAACTCGTTGAACCAAGATGGCTGAAATTTGTAGGTTCAGCTTTGGAAGTTGCAACTTGCACTAAAAAATGGAAGGGGAGAATATGATGCATACACATTATTTCTCTAGGGAGATGGGGTGGAAGTTGGATAATTTATTTTTCCAGATAAGTGTCATATTATGATCCCAAGGAGAAAAAAATCTTACATGGAACAGCAGCTCATTCCCGTATCTTTGCAGTAGCATGACACGCAGTCTCTCACCCATTCAGCGTCAAACTCGTACTGCTTCCCATCAATGTCCACACACCCTGCATGTGATGAAATGAGAACCATAGTTGAGAGCAGCTGTTGACTTACTAATCATTCTCTGACAAATCTACTGCAATAAGTAATTGTGTGTGTATGAGTGCGTAACAATGTGTGCATAGGTGTGGTTCTGATACTGTAAGTGTTGATTCAGCGGACAGCTGTCAAGTGTTAAATAAATTTACATTGCAGAGGAAAAAGTTACCACTACTCCAAATCAGCGACTGTTCAATAATATAATTTCCACTCACCTTTTGGAGGGTTGTTCAAGTCTTTGAGCTCTAACGGCTGGAAGTAGCAGTCCGAGTGGCACAGGACAACCAGTCCCAGAAGACACAGAAACACATGGAGAGAAGCCTG
The DNA here is from genome assembly GCF_045865225.1 of Trachurus japonicus. Classification (NCBI taxonomy): domain Eukaryota; kingdom Metazoa; phylum Chordata; class Actinopteri; order Carangiformes; family Carangidae; genus Trachurus; species Trachurus japonicus. The sequence goes on along the minus strand of NC_140921.1, from coordinate 18,826,199 downwards.
AAAGAGTACATAGGCCTACATGACATCTGTGAATATGGTGTATGTTTCTCAATAATGAACCTCCATTCAGGACATCCTTTAAAGATCTCTGAAGGACTACAAAGGAGTAGATGAGTTTCATTCACTCTTTAGTTTTCTAAGCACATTACATAAACAGAAATCAACCACCGTAGTGGGGACATTTTTTTTTTGTAATTGCACAGGTTCTTAGCATTGCAGCTATTTGCATGTATCTGTTATTATCACAAAAAAAATCCAGTATACAAAATGGCTCTTTTAACTGTGATAACTGTGTGAAAATATACTATTAAACAGCAAGATAGATGGATGACAGATTTTAACTTGTCATGTACAGTAGACAAGTTAAAATCCACATTTTCTGTAGGAAATGTAAAATAATCATTATATGAAAGGTTATTATGTGATGTTTTAACTATTACTAAATTATTTATCTTTTCCATCCATTGTTTTAATGTATCAAGCTGTACTTTGAAAAGCTACTACCACCAACACTGCTACTACCAATGATAATAATGATACTTGATATAAATGGTGCAATGATTTAATCAAATCTTGCAGCAATGTGATGGTAATCGTGAAGCTTAACTAGGCACTCCAATTGAATTTTAGATGATATAGAGCAGAACTTTGACAGTGATACTGACTTTAAAGTGTAATATATCTATCCATTATGTAAAATTACACAGAAGTTGAATCATGATTTAAGACCAAGACTTTTGAAATGAGAGGTGTAAGATACGTACCATCTTCAGGTGTGATGTGACCCAGTGAACAAGACGTTGATGTGTGTGAGAACTCTCTAATAGTGGCTTATATAAAGGTGTGTCCCACCTGCACATAATGTTTTATATTTAAAGAGAGATATGAAGATTTGTTTAAGGTGGGTGAAAGCAGCAGGGATATTGCTCACGCTGAAGGCACACCTCTCTCATGACATTTTAACACTTGATGGATATAATACTTTCTTAACTAGAGCACAAGGAAGTTGGATGTCAAATTCATGATTTACTTTATTTAACAAATGCTAAAAGAAACATGTTAATTGGGGGGAAAATGACAAAGAAAACAGTTGGTTGGATATACAAAAACAGTTTTCTTCTATTGTGGGGCCAAAAGGCAGATATAGAGTTCTTGCACTGAAAATAAAGCCACATTGTAAACAGTTATGTATGTAAAATATGTAGTTTGGATCAACCTTGATAGTAAACAATACTGCATCTTTGTTATACAAGTATTTATAAAAAGCTGTATTAATAAAAAGTCAGTGTTTGTGCTGTGCTCAAAACTGGACAATTAAATATCAACAAACTCAGCTTCATTTATGTACTCAGAACTAATTAACTCGTAAAAAATTAAAACCGCTCCATCAAATTAGCATGAACATGTTGTTATAAGAAGGGCTCATTGGCAAAACTGAACATCCCATCAAATGTTCAGATATTTGGTTACTGTATAGGAAGCACACCATAATATCCAAATAGTGACATATTCAAATACAACAAAGATAAAAAGTTGAAATAAAAATAAAATGTGAAGGAAAATAACAAAACCTTTTTTTTCTAAGTGATGGAAACAGAGCTCTATTGATAGAGAACAGGAAGTGTTTTTCCTTTTGCACATCAAACAAAACACTTGCTCTGTTGGTAGTAACTGGCTGCAAACATGTGGCATGTGAACATGTCGTCATGACAACTTGCAAAAAGTGACAACCCACATAAAACTGTGTGAAACCTGACAGCCCAAACCTCATGTGAACCTTAACCATCCCCCAAGGTGGAATAAACAATATGATGGATAAAATCAATGTGATTATTAAAAAGGCAAAAAAGTCTCCCATACACTGTAATGTTTACAACTGCGGCTCCTGGCCTCATTTCTTTGTTTCATCTGGTAGTGTGCAATTGAATGTCAGAATGATTTAGAAAAGGAAGAGGTTTGCATTTTGGAAGAGAGAGATGAAAAGTTAAACAATGTTTAAATACAGCATCTGTCCATTAAATGCAAAGCTCTAGCCAGCAGCGGGTTAGTTTAGGTTAGCATAAAGACGAGGAAACAGACGGAAAAAGCTAGTCTGCCAGCTACAGGAACATATGCAAACTTATCAGTCAAAATATAATCTTATTTGTTTGGCATAAACAAACACAACAGTGTAAAACAATCCAGATTAACATTTGGCTGGAAGCACTGACTCTATAAGAAATAGCTGTGTTAATTCTTTGGTTTTTCTAGACTGAACAAACAATATTCAGTTTGTGTGGAGAGTGAGCAATGCTAGCTGTCTGGTTCCAGTCTTTGCGAGAAGCTAATCTCATCAGCTGCTTTGGCTTCCTATTTATTGGACAGACATGAAAGTGGTATCAATCCTCTCTTCTAACTCTCTCCAAGAAAGGAAATTAGCGCCATTCCCAAAAAGTCTATTACTATTAAACATAGCATTTCTTAACAAAACAAAGATCATCAAATTATGTGCATATTAAGGTAAAAAAAAAATACTCAATTCAACATAACAAACTAACAATCATCCAAAAATAAGAAGCAGCATCTCAGGTAAATAAGTGTCTGATCTTTGAGAGTCTACTCTATCCAATCAGAGCTTTCATGAAGGCAGGTTTACTGAAGGGCCAGTGGTACTGGTTGGGGACAGGGCCGTTCACGTTGCACTCGAAGAAGGAGAACATGGGGAACCAAATCCGCGCCCTCCGACTGTGCTGGTAGGCACGGGTGTTGGCCAACGTGTGGTAGTAGAGGAAGAGGCGGGTGGTGATGTAGAAGGCAATGAACACGTCGATGGAGTAGTGTTCGTGAGCGGCCAGGATGAAGAAAATCCCAAACAGGTTTAACACCCAGGAGATGGTGTGGATCAGGTTCCAGGTTCGTGGAGTGTCTGCAGGAGGAGTAGTTGGTTAAAAAAAAGAAAAGAAAAAAGGATTTAAAAACAACTAATTGAACACTGAGCTCCATGGTTGTCTATGACATGTGGAGTTCCTCAGGGGTCAGTCCTTGGACCCCTTCTGTTTAACCTGTATATGCTGCCTTTGGGTCAAATTCTGCAGAATTCTAATGTCAACTATCATAGTTACTCAGATGACACACAGATATACCTCGCACTGTCTCCAGATGACTGCAGTCCAATAGAGTCATTATGTCACTGTTTAGAGCAAGTCAAAAATTGGATGAACCAAAATTTCCTTCAGTTAAATCAAGAAAAAACTGAGATGATTGCTTTTTGGCAATAGAGAGAAGAGGGTTGCTGTCGGTAAACCTTGAGTCGCTGTCTTTAGAAACTAAAGACCAAGTCCGAAACCTTGGCGTGCTGATAAGACTCAGATCTGACCTTCAACAGCCATATCAAATCAGTCACCAAATCAGCCTTTCATCAACTTAAGAACATATCCAGAATTAAGGGTTTTATGTCCCAAACTGATCATGAGAAGCTGATTCATGCTTTTATCTCCAGTAGACTAGACTACTGTAACGGTCTTCTGACTGGTCTCCTCCAAAAAAGCATCAAACAGCTGCAGCTCATTCAGAACGCTGCAGCTCGAGTTTTAACCAGAACAAAGAGATCAGACCACATCACCCCAGTTCTTAAGTCTTTACATTGGCTCCCAGTCAGCTACAGAATAGATTTTAAAGTTCTGCTACTGGTTTACAAATCACTGAATGGTTTTAGTCCAGAATACATGTATGACATGTTAGTAGTAGAGTATAAACCCAGTAGAGCTCTGAGATCTACTGACTCAGGTCAGATAGTGGAGCTCAGAGTTCAAACCAGACATGGTGAAGCAGCATTTAGCTGTTATGCTGCACACAACTGGAACAAACTACCAGCAGAACTGAAATCAGCCCCAACTGTAAGCACTTCTAAACCCAGGTTAAAAACATTTCTCTTTTCATGTGCTTATAGCTGAGCTCTTTTTAATAACTTTAAACTTTATCTATTTTCTTTTATTTTACTTATTTATTCTTCTTTGCTCCTGCTTTTAACTGTGTTTTTTGTTTTTATGCGGTTTTATGATGTTCTTTTTTTTAATGTTTTGTCTTTATGTAAAGCACATTGAGTTGCCTTGGTATGAAATGCGCTATATAAATAAAGATGCTTTGCCTTGCCTTGCCTAAAGAGAACAATCAAATAACACTTACATTCAGTTACAAAAAAGTTGAGCAATGTGATGACAACAGTATGCCCACTGAACATGTAGTCTCCGCATGTTTGGACACCGGTCAGAGTCATCCCGAAACCACTCCAGATGGTCAGCGCCCTCTGTATCTTGCCCCACGTGTCACCGTACGTCTGCAGGAACAAACAGCTCCGGTTATCAGTGAGCAGCTAATAACTATAACACAGAAAACGGTGACATGGATAACTTCTAGCTAACGTTATCTAATCTGCACAGGTTCTTGTGTGTGTGTGTGTGTGTGTGTGTGTGCTTCACACCTTACTGGCGCACTTCAGGTGCTGCCCCGGCACAGAGAGCGAGGTGACAAACATGGTGCAGCAACGAAGCAAGAACACAGTTCCCATCAATGAACACAGCCGCCTTAAGAGAATGGATCTGAAACGAACAGTTTGGACCTGAAACATGTTAAAAAATACTCACTTACTGTACCACTTCAAGACCTATTGTATGACCAAGAAAACCAAGAAAAATCTATATATTTACATCACCAACACTAGTATGTGTATGTCAGTGCTGCTGCCTATTTGCATGTATTATTATTCTGGACTACGAGTGATGGGAACAAGTGGAACAGTGGACTACCTGTGTTTGTGAAGGAGCAGGATCAACAGAAACATGTAACACAGGATGACGCCACAAGCTTCAGCCATCGCAAAGGCCCAGGGGATTCTGGGAACGCTGTCAGAGTACAAAAACATCTGTATCAGGGTGTAGATTAGATATGAGTGCAGGACAAAATGTGTACTAAGCAGTTTTAGAGGTAAGGAGCAAGGATTCACTGGTGATTATCAGAGCATAACATCCATACCTGTCCAGGAATATATCAGGCAGCGGTGGGTAGGTCCTCATGTCTGGGACGCGCTCGTGTACAATGACCATAACGAAAGATGTGAATCCAAACACAAAAAAGACATATACAGAGCTGATGACTGTCTTCCACACCTCTGGGTCCAGTCTGCCAGCCATAAGCTGCCGACACCTCCCGCTGGAGTGTACATGACAGAGTGCCGCCCCTGAACCGTGTCCAGATCTGTCACCGTTCCTCAGCCGCAGCTCAGTCCCGTTACACAAGCGATCGGCTCCTCCGTTGAACCTCCTGTCGGCTCCGTCGTAGCTCCACTCCCCGCCGCCCGCGGCTCCCGGCGAGAAGCCAGAGGGGGAGGAGCTCTCTGAAGGACGGAGACCCAGCTCCTCCAGCTGCGCCTGGTTCTGTCTCTGGAGCCGACGGAGGGCTATGGTCAGCCTCTTGATGTCTCCCAGCACGGTCAGGCCCAGCGGGGGGCCGCGCAGGTCGGCCTCGGTCAGAGCCAGCAGACTGAGGCCGTCCAGTCGGTGCTGGGTGCACAATAACTCCACGTAGTCCCCGAAACCTTCTTCCTGCAGCCACTGGGCCACCTGTTTACAGGTCCAGGCACTCACACTGTCCTCTGGTGGCGGTGCCATGCCCACTGCAGACACACACACAGACACAAGACATAAACAGTGTTAAGTCATGATCAAGTACAAAACTTAAACCGGCACTTAAGACATCATCAAAAGACTGTGATAACAAAAATGCAAACTGACGTGATGTCCTCTATGGTCTGATCAAAACCTACTCAAACAACATTTCCCTTCTCACCTCTTGATTTCATCATCGTCTTCAATTAGCATGCTATTGATCACAGCTATTCTGGCATTTGTTCTGTATGGAGATTACCTCCTCAGAGCCACTATGTGTAACCTCATCATATTATATATAGAAACTAACTTTTTTGACTGATAGAGAGCAATTCAAAGTGCTTTAAAACTTGATTGAAAAAACAAAAAAACAATAACATAACAGGTAAAATTGACTTGGAGACTAATGCACAATAAAAGATCAAAAATAAAAACAGCAATAGTCAGTGAGATAACAATAAAAGGAGTAAAAGTAGAAAAAAAAGAGACAAGATCAAGAAAGAAAAGATAAGAATGATCAATCAGTAAAAACAATAAAATACAACACAGATTAAATAAATAAATAAGGTAACTATAAACCATAGGACTTCTCTCTACATAAAAGCCACACTGAACGACTAAAAACATAGGTTTTCAGTTCACTTCTCTGTAGTTATGAGAGAAAGAGGGACACAGTTTAACACAAAAGCTGTTGATGAATCAAACAGTCCATTATTAGACAAAAACTTCCAAACATCTTGTTTTCCAAACCTGAGAATACTCTGTGTTGAGGATATGGAAAACTGAATATCTTTGGGATTCAGACTTGTTGGTTGAAGACGTCACTCTGAGCTCTGGAAAATTTATGATACTTGTACACCAAAAGACCAGTCAATAATAATAGGTTTGAATCATAGAAAAGCGATCACAGCACAATAATAAAGTCCCTACATGCTGTGAAAGGCCTGTGGCAGAGACAGTGTGCTATAACTGATCAGGAGTCAGTGTAAAGGTAACCTAACCTGCTGTGGGGGAATCTTCTTGATGTGACCGAGCATTAAACAACGCAGGCTACTTAGTATTACATCATCTGTGTCCAGGTCGGTCAGCGTACAGCGGAGCAGAGGCTTACACAGGACACGTATGCAGTGACACCCTGATCAACATAGAGCAGGCTTACTATACTGTATGTTGTTCACCAAAACAAACTGTGTCTCAGCTTCATTATTGTCATTTCAGCAGGAAATAGAATTAAAGAAAAACAACGAGTCACTAACCATCCAGGATTTTGCAAAAGCCCAAAGCGTACACTAGTTCCTCTCCCGCAGAAGACAGACTCTGGTACTGTGAATCACTCTTCTCTGCTTTGCATGTTTCTCATTTTTGACCTTTGACCTCCTGATAAACTCCGTTCAGCGTTGCTACCTGCTCCTCCAGAGATGTTCAAGGTTCAACCAACATGATTGTTCACTGCTACAGGTGAGCAATAGCCCACATGTTGCCAGGACATCAGATACAGACCTGAAATGACTAAAGTAAGCAGCTTTCTATCAGTAAGAGACACTGCTGACTTTTACAAAAACTTTGAACAGACTTTCTAACTATATTTGTCTCCTGTGATTATTCATTCAATACCATACCCCAGTCTTGCTGATAATTTTAATTAATAAATCTATTTGTCAGTGATTCCCATCACAGCTTCTTCGAGCAAAAATTGACAACTTTACAAAAAATCTTTAAACAAAGGAGCGCTTCGTGGACTTGTTGTTTAAAAAGAGGTGCTCTTTGGAAAGGGATCAATGATGTGAGAAAACAAAAGAAAAATTCCAAGGCACTCTCTTACCTATAAAATGCCTATGGCATGGTCAACATGACAATTAAAATCTCCGGCGCGTTTCGGCGTCTAGCCTTCATCAGGGAGTCAAATGGAGTAGGACAGGAACATTGTTCATTGTTCCTGTCCTACTCCATTTGACTCCCTGATGAAGGCTAGACGCCGAAACGCGTCGGAGTTGTCATGTTGACCATGCCATAATTTAATAAAGGCATTTTATAGGTAAGAGAGTGCCTAGGAATTTTTCTTTTGTTTTCTCATTGACAACTTTACATTGGATTTTTTTTTTTTTTGCCTATTAACAGTTCAAAACACAACAACACCCAGTTTAGTTTTAAAGTAATACGGTACTCCATTAGTAAGTTGGTAGGACAGAATATCAACCAGTAACTTATTTGACAATTAATTCACCTTTTTTCATGCTAAATAAAATATTAATATTAGATGGGCTGTGTCAGACAAATCAAGACATCTACTGTCTAATGTTGAACAAGCGATTCATCTGTAATTCAAATCAATAGGTTTGGCAAATCAACAAATTCAGTATTGAAAATGATTTTCAGTTGCATCAGTTTACACTTTTAAAAAGAAGGAACGACCAAATATCTGATACATTCGCTTGACAAATTCTTTATCTTCTAATCAATAAACTGTTTAAACTCAGTTACTGTCATATGGATCATAAGGACACATATTAACACCATAACACCAACCATCCTGCACTCTAATGTGAGTCCTCCTGGTCTCAATTTGTTGTTGGGTTCTTGTATTGAACTGTGTTGCTGTATCGCTTGGGCGGTCCACCTCTTATGACTTGTCTCTTCTATATTGTCTTGTGAAGCACTTTGTAAACTTGTGTTTTAAAAGGTGCTATATAAATAAAGTTATTATCATCAAGTAGTTTGAATGTTGTATTCCAGTATCAAAGTTGTATTAGATCAAAGTTTTCAGAGCCAGACAGACAATGAAAGCTAATGGGCATCTGGCTCGCAGTGATTGACCCACACAGAATCTACCAAATTGAGCTGATCAGCTGATCAATATTTACCTATACACACACATCTGAAAGGTTTTAAAGTAACTCACATGACTGGCTGCTCTGCTCAGCTTCCCTCAGGGTGAGATGTGATATTTTAAAACTAGCCTCTCTAGATTTTACTGGCACCATCCTGCAGCCTCTCTGGCCCGAGGCTTTACTTGGGGGATTCATAAGTGCCATGTCAGCTTGTTTGGCTGCTGGCTTACAGTGAGTCACAGGCAGCGAGCAGTGACACACAGCTGGGAGGGAGAAAGCTCTTCAGTGTGTGTGTGAGACAAGAGACAAATTTGACAAAGGGCTCATAGTCATGGTCTGTCCCCCACCGACCGGGCCACAATGTAACCACACACATACAGACACACAGAGAGAGATATACAACTCTACAGGACTCCACATTAAGTGGTTATCTCTGTTTCACAACCCCATGGTAAAAGTTTAAACGCTGTTTACTCGAGGTAAACAAGAGAAGTAGAAGGATACATGTTGAGTGGGGGACTAGAAAGTTACAGAAAGTTCATTTAGTCTTTTCAAAGTTTCTCTAAAAGTTGATGTGAAGCCGGGAGCTACGCCTCTTACCATCAATCCGCTGTCAGTGAGCTGTCAGTGGGTGTGGACGAGCCGCCCGTCGGTGTCTCAACCCACAGGAGCAGCAGCAGCAGTAGTAGGACTTCTTGGCCAACATGCTTGTGACAACCAGGCAACATCAAACAGGAAGAGACTATGATAAACAACACTAGGAAAGAAGAGCCACCGGCCTGGCGCAGCGCTGCGCCTGAAAGCACACTGACATGTAGTGGCTGAATGGAGGAAGCGCAGGGAACTCTGGGTAACTGTGTCTGAGATCCATGAAATAAAAAAAGAAAAGAAAAAAAAAGAAATAAGGGTGTATTAAATGGACAGTTTGTTTTTGAATTCTGGGAGGGGAAAAAAAGGTTTACAAAGGTTTTCAAAAAGTATTTATTTATTTAGCCTACCTTTATTTAACCAGGGAGTCCCATTGAGATCAGGGGCCGTATTCACAAAGAATCTTAAGGTTAAAAGTAGCTCCTAAGGGCCGAATTTAGGAGCAACTCCTAAAAAAAGTGGGCGTGTCAGTCTTAAATTTAGGACTCCTAGTTTTTTAAAATAAGAGTAATTCACAAAGTATTTTATGCCTAAAAGTAGCTCCTAAGTCTGGGAGAGCTTAAAAGTCCTCGTGAGGACTCCTAACTCAGTAAGACCTATTCACAGAGAATCGCAAATGGCTGCAGCCAGGCAAATGTATGGAGGACTGCGAATTGCTGCAGAGGGGGGGTGCTGGAGCACCTGTCCCTTTGCCCTTTGATGCCCAAAGTGCCTTTTTGTCGGTGTTTTTTTTTTTTTTTTGGGTCATCTACAACATTTTCGCTATAAAACGGGAGTAGTGACGGTGACAAACTGTCCAATATAGGCGTCACAACGGTCGGACCGAGGTAACTGCGACTGCTGCGATGCAGTCATGCTGATGTGAGCCAAAAATATTTTTAAAAAGTTGCTGGGTGCGCTAGACACACACATCAGTTAGTAGTAATAGCTCACGTGATAGGGCTGCTCCCCCAATAAACTAAACTTATTGTCAGTGCGGGTTCAAATCCTGCTATAGGCCACAAATGTGGGTAATACATTTTCTTTAATCATCATTATTATGATCACCATATAGGGCTGTCAACGAATGTGAAAATTAATATTAAAATGTGGGAAGAAAAAAAACCAGCGGCTGCTTTGCGAGTGGGCGCACTGACCCTCATTGCATTTGCACAGCGTCACACTGCAGAAAGTGAGACGCGACAAAAACTGTAGCAGAAAGATGCAGATGGCAGAGAGAAAGACAGAAAGTTCAGAGCCCAACTCGGCAGCAGAGAGAGTGGTTTGGACTCGAAGCAGTCTAAAAAGCCCCGTCGGACCTGACGGCAAAAAAAAAAAAAAAAGTGGAGCGGAGCGGCCGGCGGCGAGGAGGAGGAGGAGAAGGAGGAGGGAGGGGAGGGGGGGGCGCCGCCGGCACTCAACAACCAATCACCGTGTTGAGCGCCTCGAATTCGTGCACGAGAATTGACGTAATCCATAGCAACGGGGCGTCACCAGGGGCGTGGCTCTTAGTTTGCTCTTAGTGATTTATCCTTAGTAAGAGTAGGTCTCAGCGGCTTTGTGAATAGCTTTTAAGAAAAAACTCCTACGTAAAAACTTTTAGTGCGAGTTAGGAGCACTCCTAGCGGTAAGATAAAAGGCTTTGTGAATACGGCCCCAGAGCTCTTTAAGGGAGACCTGCCAAGGTAGCAGCACATACAAGATACACAAACAATACAACTAAATGTCAGCTACTCAGACACAGGCATCTCCAGAAGAACAACAACATGATTTAATACCCTCACTGCACTCTTTATTATACACTTTAAAATGACCATTAGGCTAATAGATATAAATGTTTTTGTAAATTATTCCAAGACCATGGTAAGTGATGTTTTGCCAAGGTCTGTCCTGGCATCATGTTAAAAAGAAAGAAAGAAAGAAAGAAAGAAAAAAGTATTGCTGTTAACTGTTTGCAAGCAATTTTGCATACATAAAAACTGACATTAACAAACACCAGCATCTCTTTCACAAAGATGTGGAAAGAACAGCATGTGACTGATAAAGAGAAGTTTTGATGGAGAAAGGTGGGACGTCATGGATATTAACAGGTTGTGGCCTGTTTTGTCAGGAAGTAGCCAGGACCCAGTTACAGAGAGGTGTCAAACTTCAGTCCTATTCCCTGAAACACATTAAAACTCATATACCGGTCAATAAAAACATCACTTGATATAATTTACTTGTTGTTCATGTCGTGAAGGCACCTGGCAGGGAGTTGGAGAAAATGACTGGAGTCTGTGCCAATAAACAGCACCACCACCTGCTTGTGACACTCACGGTTAGAGAGCGAAGAGGAGCTGCTGCTGTAACGAAGACAGCAGCGTGGTTTAGTTTTAGAGGCAGAACAGAGGAGATTATAGCTACTTATTTTGTACTTTAAAATGTCTGACAGAGAGTCGTCGATCACAGGTGAGGCCTCAGAGGTGAGACGTCACACGGAGGAAGAGGAAACATGCACAAGTGCGACAGAAGCTGCACAGGGGGAGTCTTTGGAGGCCCTGACCCCAACCCTACCGCAACTGGAGGAGGTTTTATATTCAGCTCCACGCTCCTGTCGCCATGGAGATGAGGTGTGGCCAAACCTGTATCTGGGAGACATGTGAGTATCTGCAGAGATGGACTCGACCCCAGTACTTGAGTAAGAGTACAAATACTACTGGTCAAAATTTACTCCGTTACAAGTAAAAGTAGCTCAGTCGACATGTTACTCGAGTAAGAGTAAAAAAGTACTTGCTTTTAAATTTACTTTAAGTAAAAGTAAGAGTAAATAAGAGAGTAAATTTCTTATTTTTCACATCAATGAATTACTATAATTTTTTCTAAATGAATTTAAGGACCTTTTAACTCTTGTTTGTGAGAATGAACTCTTTGAAACCAGCTGCACTGATGTGCTGCTTTTAGGGGTTAGGGTTTCCTTCTTTGACAAACACAGCTTGTGTCCAATAGGATTTTAGAAAAAGACCTGAAAGTAACGAGTACTTTTCAGCCTTCCTAGAAATTAACTCGAGTAAAAGTAAAAATATTTGTCTTGGAAATGTATTCAAGTAAGAGAAATAAGTACCAAAGAAATCTAATAGCTACTCAAGTAAAGTACAAATCCTCTGGATATGTACTTAAGTACAGTACTCAAGTAAATTTACTCCGTTACTGTCCACCATTGAGTATCTGTAGGCCTCATCTTCATACCTACAGTACGTGTTGATTGATAATACACAACAAATGTGGTGCTTGTGCCAGGTTTATGTCTCATGACAGGTTGGGGCTCTGGCAGCTGGGCGTCACGCACGTTCTGAACGCTGCACATGGTAAACTGTGCTGTAAGGGCAGCGACGATTTCTATGGGACCACGGTGAAGTACTACGGGGTCCCTGCCAACGACCTGCCCACATTTGACCTTTCACCTTTCTTCTACCCAGCAGCTGCGTTCATTCACCAGGCTTTGACATCAGGAGGTACCGCAGGCTGCTGGGAAAGAGAGATTAAACGTTAAGTTAAGTAAGTAAACGTTAAAGGTGGGGTTACCTGTCCTTCCGCTGTCTTTGTTTGACTCCCAGGAAAGGTGTTTGTGCACTGTGCCGTGGGCGTGAGTCGCTCGGCTGCGTTGGTCCTGTCCTACCTAATGATTCATCACCGCCTCAGTCTTCTGTCCTCTGTGCGCTGTGTGCAAGAGAAACGCTGGATTTTCCCAAACAGAGGCTTTCTACGACAGCTCATAGCCCTGGACCGACGGCTGCAGGGGAACGGGATTGAATGAGCCAAAATAAAAACTAATCTATAGGAACAATCCTGCACAATAAATCCACAGATATTGTCCCATGGTGGTTGGCTGAAGTCCTCATTTACACCACGCAAAGAGTCCATGCCTTTGTTCCCACAGCCTTATGTTCCCACAGCCCTATGTTCCCACAGTTCTAAGATTTTTCTCAAAATTAGGCCTTATTTTCCCACTGGACTCTCTCTACCTATCTGGCCTGTTTAGCCTCTACCGGGTCTTTTTACTAAACTTAACCAACTCCTTTCTTCATTGCCTAAAGCCAACCAATGGTGGGACCAAAGGGCTGTGGGAACATAGGGCCTAATTTTCAGTGACAACAAAAGTTAGAAATGTGGGAACATAAGGCTGTGGGAACATAGGAATGACCTCCACGCAAAGACTGTCTCTGTTTGTACCATCTACTGTACACATGTACACATTGATCAGCTGCTCCATCCCTCCCCTCTCCCGATGTGACCTCAGTGGTCACAGAGAGTCCCTGTCTCCCCCTTCCCTCCCCCCACTGGACCTTTGGCGTCAATGAACACACCAGTCAATGCAACAGCAACATTGAATAACTCCACATCCAGTCAGAGAGGACACAGTGAACTAATTTTGGAGCTAAGCGGCATTCAAACGGCCACCTGCTCATGTCTCTCAGTGAGCTGCAGACCGTGGTGGCGGTGGTGGCGGTGAAGGGACGGTGGACAGAGGCAGCAGGAGCCGTGCCGGAGTCGGAGTCCATGCAGCGACAATGTCAGGGAGCAACCAGAGACAGGACCTGGTGCTCATTAAAGAACTGGAGCTCACTTTGGATTCCTGCAAACTGGACCTGACGCCAGTGGATGAAGTCTGGCCCAACCTGTACATAGGAAATGTGTGAGTGTCTCATGTTTCTTGTGTGGCAGGTAAAACAACGTAGCTTACAGAGAGATATTAATTAGTTTTGATAGCAATTGAAAGTGCAAACATGTGCAACATGTTTTGATGTCTATTGTCTTTCTTTGTGTGTGTTTTCCAGGGCTGTGGCACAGAACAGAAAGACATTACATAAGCTTGGCATCACTCATGTTCTGAATGCAGCGCACTCCAAGCAGGGCAGCATCGGTGACCAGAGTTTTTATGGGAACACGTGTGTTTACTTTGGCATCCCAGCAGAGGATTCAGACCACTTTGACCTCAGTCAGTTCTTCAAACCTGCAGCCGACTTCATACAAAAAGGCCTCAAGAGCAAAGATGGTAAAGTATAGAAATGTAATTGTCTCATTGAATCTTTCTGTATTTTGCTTTTTTTCACATTTTCTCCATTTTCCTTCACATTCTCCATCCTGCTCTACAGGAAAAGTGCTGGTACACTGCATCATGGGCGTAAGTCGCTCAGCCACTCTGGTCCTGGTGTATATGATGTTACGGCAGCGTCTCACTCTGAGGGATGCTTTGAGGCGTGTCGTTCAAAAACGAGCCATTTACCCCAACCGGAACTTCCTGTCTCTCCTCCTCAAGCTGGACGATCAGCTGACGCTCAGACGGAGGTTGTGTCCTCTTCTGTGACATCTGTCTGTCATTTGTCTCTGCTCCTTCATGACATTAGCCATCAGCCATCAGTCACCTCAGGACTCCCACTCACTCTCTCTCTCTAATCAACACTGGCAGTGTTTCTCAATTATTATATATTTATCACAATGTGTATGACACAGCTAGAGGTCTGGAGGGGAAATTCCATGTTTTTATTTTGAAGATTTTTCTTGCACAAGTTTATCTTCTGGGTACAGCTTCTATGGCCATGTGTTGTTAAATATTGTAAATACCTGAATACGTCATATTTCTCTCTTTATTTTTCATATTCAAACTGTAATATATTCAAATGTTTCCTTTCAATGTTGTCAGGCATGTCCATAAACTTTGTAAATCCAACTTTATGACTTGTAAATTCCCATTAAAGACATTTTCATGATATTTCATTTAAACATTGTATATCTAAATACAGTTGCACTTTTTCAAAACTTTTCACCAAAGAAGGAGAGAAATGCTTCATTAACTGAATAATTTTCCTAAACTGAATTCAGTGTGAGCTGCACAGTAGCTACAACTGAGGGCCATAAACACAGTGGGTAAGAATGACAAACAATTATAATCATTTTGAATGAATGCTAAAATGAAGCTGGATAATATGACAAGCAATACATTTAATGACATAGTCTTTATCAAGAATTGTTAAGTAATATAACAAAACATGTACAATAAGTATAACTTACGACTTCCTAAACTCTAACCAAAGGTCCATATCTAAAAACAATATGGAGCAACGTCTGTGCAGCCTTCATCTCATCACTGAGAGTCTGTTTTTATTTTGTTCATTTTGTATCTTTACTTTTGCTGATCTTCTCAACCCATATTAACTAGATCACAGTTTTTACAGTTTTCATCATTACAAAATTTCCTTTACTTATTTTTCTATTGTGTTATCTCACAACAGCAGCAGTTAAACTGAACTTATTACAGCCTCGATCATATTCCTTAAAGCAGCAGGGCAGCAGATGTCACCCAGCTGCTGGGTTGCAACCCAGAGGCCGTACGGTTCAGTGGTGTGTTACATAACAGCCTGCGGTCATCATGGAATCTCAACAAGAGAGCAAATGTTAAAGTTGACAGGAAGACGCCACATTGTTGTCCATAAGAATGAGATCGAGTAGATGTGGTCAGAGTGGACTGGATGTGTTTTTTAAAGTGCCTGAATGCAGCCCGCAAGATGAGTTTGACACGACCGAGTGTATGATTACAGAGTTATAAAAGGAAACGGTTTGTGTGTGGCTCTGAGTGTGTGCAGAGAAATAAGAGTGAGCTTGAAAGAAGAAGAGTTTGCACAGCCCTGGAGCGAAGAAAGTTCAGAGTGGAAACAGGTTAGTTTCTCTCAAGGCTTATTTGCTCACTGGGTTTACCACGTCAGATAATTGATTATTGATGTGCATATTGTTTCAGAGAGCAGCAGTGTATTTTTTTTATTAAGATTTAGGACTTATTTTTGACAGGTTAAGAGAAGCCCCTAGTTCATTTCTGTGTGTGTGTGTGTGTGTGTATGTGTGTGTGTGTGTGTGTGTGTGTGTGTGTGTGTGTGTGTGTGTGTGTGTGTGTGTGTGTGTGTGTCATTACAGTTATGTCTCTGAGGGATCCACCATACGATCCTCCTTCTGTGTCAGAGCTGCAGGAGTTCCTGTTAGCAGACAGACGACCTACTGGACACGTCAATCAAGTCTGGCCCAATGTTTACATAGGCAACGAGTTGGTACACACACAACAACATGCACACATACACACACACACACACACACACACACACACACACACACACACACATGCAGCACATTTGCATAAACATAATAGAAATGAATGTGTGATTATGTTTCAGGGTGGCAGCTCGTGACAAGGGAACTCTTCACAGCCTGGGAATTACTCACATTGTAAATGCGGCTCATGGACGTCAACATGTCAACACTGGCTCGCGTTTCTACAGAGACATGACAGTGGATTATTATGGGGTGGAGGCTGACGATGCAATAGATTTCATTCTTAGTCCTTTCTTCTACCCAATTGCACGATACATCAGAGCTGCATTGGCTATGGGAGGCAAGTCAGATTGAGTGTGTGTGAGTGAGTTTGAAAATCTTCAACCACGACCTCAGAGTAATGACAAATGTCCCTGTCCTATTAGGACGGGTGTTTGTCCACTGTCTCATGGGTGTGAGCCGCTCTGCAACTTTAGTGCTGGCCTTCCTGATGATTGCCGAGGGCCTGACGCTGCAGGAGGCCGTGGCTGCCGTCAGGCCGCACAGAGACATCTGCCCCAACCCGGGCTTCCTGCAGCAGCTCCGCAGCCTCGACATGAGCCTGGAGAGGGAGAGGAGGAGGCGGCGACAGGCCCAGACACTGTAAAGAGACACACAGACACATGCAAAAAAACAACGACCCAGAAACATCAGCATATACACACACAGACACACACACACATGTTTATCGCTACAGAGGTCAGGAGGAGGCAAGGCAAGGCAAGGCAAGGCAAGGCATCTTTATTTATATAGCGCATTTCATACCAAGGCAACTCAATGTGCTTTACATAAAGACAAAAACATTAAAAAAAAGAAGCATAAGACAGAATAAAAACAAACAAAACACTAAAAACAGAGTTAAGAGCAAGAGTAAATAAAAGTAAAAGAAAAAAAATAGATAAGTTTAAAGTTCTCAGCTATAAGCACATGAAAAGAGAAATGTTTTTAACCTGGATTTAAAAGTGCTCACAGTTGGGGCTGATCTCAGTTCTGCTGGTAGTTTGTTCCACTTGTGAGCAGCATAACAGCTAAATGCTGCTTCACCATGTCTGGTCTGAACTCTGAGCTCCACTATCTGACCTGAGTCAGTAGATCTCAGAGCTCTACTGGGTTTATACTCTACTAACATGTCTTTCATGTATTCTGGACCTAAACCATTCAGTGATTTGTAAACCAGGAGCAGAACTTTAAAATCTATTCTGTAGCTGACTGGGAGCCAGTGTAAGGTCTTAAGAACCGGGGTGATGTGATCTGATCTCTTTGTTCTGGTTAAAACTCGAGCTGCAGCGTTCTGAATGAGCTGCAGCTGTTTGATACTTTTTTGGGGGAGACCAGTCAGAAGACCGTTACAGTAGTCAAGTCTACTGGAGATAAAAGCATGAATCAGCTTCTCCTGATCAGTTTGGGACATAAAACCCTTAATTCTGGATATGTTCTTCAGTTGATAAAAGGCTGATTTGGTAACTGATTTGATATGGCTGTTGAAGGTCAGATCTGAGTCTATCAGCACGCCAAGGTTTCGGACTTGGTCTTTAGTTTCTAAAGACAGTGACTCAAGGTGTTTACTGACAGCAACCCTCTTCTCTTTATTTCCAAAAACAATGACCTCAGTTTTTTCTTGATTTAACTGAAGGAAATTTTGGCTCATCCAATTTTTGACTTGCTCTAAACAGTGACATAATGACTCTATTGGACTGCAGTCATCTGGAGACAGTGCAAGATATATCTGTGTGTCATCTGCATAACTATGATAGTTGACATTAGAGTTCTGTAGAATTTGACCCAAAGGCAGCATATACATGTTAAACAGAAGGGGTCCAAGGACTGACCCCTGAGGAACTCCACACGTCATAGCCACTCGATCGGATTGATAACTACCAATGGTCACAAAATAACTCCGTTCCTCTAAGTAGGACCTGAACCATTTTAGGACTGTCCCGCTGAGTCCTGCCCAGGTTTCCAACCTGTCCAGCAGTATACTGTGATCCACAGTGTCAAACGCAGCACTGAGATCCAACATGACCAGAACTGACACCTTGCCTGAGTCAGTGTTCAACCTTATGTCATTTAACACTCTAATAAGAGCTGTTTCTGTACTGTGGTGAGGTCGGAAGCCTGATTGAAATTTGTCAAAAAGTCCACTGGAGTTTACGAAGTTGCTGAGTTGATTAAAAACCACTTTCTCAACGATCTTGGCTATAAAGGGAAGATTTGAGATGGGTCTGTAATTGGTTAAAATGGTAGTATCCAATGTTCTCTTTTTTAAGAGCGGCTTGATGGCAGCTACTTTCAGGGGTTTAGGAAACGTGCCTGATTGAAGTGAGCAATTTATTATTTGCTGCAGATCTGTTTGGACAGAGCTTATAATAGTTTTAAAAAAGTCAGATGGTATTGTGTCAAGACAACATGTCGATGTTTTAAGATGCTGAACTGTTTCTTCTAAGGTTTTTTGGTCAACTGTATTAAACTCTGACATTACAGTTGATTTATTCCTAGGTGATTTTAGGGATTGCATCATTGTATTATTTTGCTGATTTGTGTTGATATTTAGCCTTATGGATTTGATTTTTTCATTGAAGAAGTAAGCAAATTCATTGCATTTTTCTGTGGAAAAGAGTTCTGAAACTATCTCTTTTGGGGGGTTGTAAGCTTATTAACCATAGCAAACAGAGCACGAGTGTTGTTGATATTCTTATTAATCATTTCAGTAAAGTGTTGCTGTCTAGCCTTGAATAGCCCATGGTTAAAATTACAAAGACTTTGTTTGTAGAGGTCATGGTGGATTTGAAGTTTAGTTTTTCTCCATTTACGCTCAGCTTTCCTGCATTCTGTTTTCAGAGCCTTTACCATCAAAGTGTTCCTCCATGGTGTTCTCTGTCTGGCCAAGGTCATCTTAGTTTTAATAGGTGCAATGGTATCAATGACATTTGAGATTTTGCAGTTGAAATTATCCAGGAGTTCATCAACTGTCTCTGCACTCACAGTTGGTGACATGACTATAGCCTCCATAAACTTAACACTGGTATTCTCATTTATGAACCTTTTCCTAACAGATACAGAGGGTAACTGCATGTCCGGAGTTATCTGTAAGTCAAAGAACACACAGAAATGATCAGAAAGAGCCAAGTCCTTGATATCAACAGATGTAATGTCAACACCTCTACAGATAACCAGATCCAGAGTGTGGCCTCGGGTGTGTGTGGGCCCTTTCACATGTTGGGAGAGGCCAAAAGTGTCAAGAAGAGAGCATAGTTCTTTGGCATTTGTGTCCATGTTATTGTCTATGTGAATGTTAAAATCCCCTGTTATGATAAAAAAGTTGTAGTCAGTGCAGATAACTGACAGTAGTTCGGCAAACTCATCAAAGAATTTTCCTGGGTATCTTGGTGGTCTGTAAATAATTAGGAAGAGAACTTTTGGATCACCCTTTACTAAAAAACATAGATATTCAAAAGAGCTAAAATCACCAAATATAGTTTCCTTGCACTGAAATACAGATTTAAAAATGGCAGCAACTCCCCCGCCTTTCTTACCACTTCGACACTTATTCATAAAACTGAAATTTGTTGGTGCAGCCTCATTGAGAATGGTAGCACAGCTACATTCAGTCAGCCATGTTTCACTAAGAAGTAAGAAGTCTAGATTATAGGTCATAATGATGTCATTTACTAACAAGGATTTGTTGGCTAGTGATCTGATATTAAGTAGAGCTAACCTTGTGGAGATAACAGGAGACACTGGTGAGTTTCGAGGTTGACAAGCTATACTCACTAGATTGGTAGATTTAATTGAACCCTTTTTATTTCTCACCAGTTTGATCACTTTTCTGTTACCCGTCACCACAGGGATTGAGAAAGCTGCCTGAACTCCATAGGGCCCTGACTTTTCCTGGGAAAGAACATTCTTGATATCAGTATTGCAGCCTGGACCCGGCACATATCATTCAGATTCAATGATATGATGATTCAGAGGAAGTGGGGGGGCTCGGTGACTTTTGGTCGAGGGTTGTTTCTGACGTGGTGGAATGCGAGGGGGTGGACGATGTGGGGGGTTAATTGGGGAAAATATGAGACCCTGGCGTGGTGTTAGTTGGATTCCACTAGTGAGAAAGCTCTTCATCCTGTCAGGGAAATCCAGAAATGGGGAGTCAGGACTAGATGAAGAGAGTTGGGGGCTGGATGGGGTTCGGGGGGTTGAATGTTGGGAGTCTCCTGTTGGGGCCGGGGGAAACTCCCCCTTTGGGGCTTTTGGGGCTAAGGGAGACTCCTTGTGTTGTGTTGATGGGGCTGGTGGATGATCCACTTGTTGGGGTGCAGATGATGACGTTGTTGGGGCTGGTGGATGATCCACTTGTTGGGGTGAAGATGATGACGTTGTTGGGGCTGGTGGATGATCCACTTGTTGGGGTGAAGATGATGACGTTGTTGGGGCTGGTGGATGATCCACTTGTTGGGGTGCAGGTGATGACGTTGTTGGGGCTGGTGGATAATCCAGTTGCTGGGGTGCAGATGATGACGTTGCAGGTTCTTTCTGAGTCTGCTGTCCTCCGTTGTCAATCCTTATCTCAGCGCTCTCACCAGAGTGCCGTCTTATCTGCTGTTTTGGATTGTTTTGTCTCTTGTCCTTGACAGGGACTGCTGGTGCCTGACGCAAAAAGTAAAAGATGTTGGCACTTAGCAGCTGTACTCCTGACTTGTTAAGGCTAAATCCATCTGCCTTAAAGAGGTGCCTGCGTTCCCAAAAGATGTTGAAATTGTCAATAAAGTTCAGTGATTGAGCAGTACATGTATCTTTAAGCCATCTGTTCAGCATCATCAGCCTGCTGAATCTCTCATCTCCTCGCCGAACTGTTGGCAGAGGTCCACTGAAAAACATCTCAGTATTCAAACACTGAACTTTGTTTATCAGTTCCATGAAGTCTCGTTTTAATAGCTCTGATTGTTGCTTCACAACATCAAGGGCTCCTGTGTGTATGATGAGCGATTTCAATGTTGGATGCTCAGCAACAATCTTCAAGATCTTTTTTGAAACATCAGACACCATGTCATTGGGAAAACACAGTACCTTGGTGTTGTTCTTGCTGCAAAAGCGTTTTATGTCATACACAGCTCCGTCACCCACTATCAGAGTTTGAGGCCCAGTGGTTAGCTCTCTCTGTAGCCCTTTAGCATCAGATTTAGCCTCATACCTTTCTCTGGTCCTGGGAGATGAGCCTTCTTTTGGGGAGTCTGGGTCCTGTGAAAGTGGAGCATATCTGTTCTCAAGTAGAATCCCTGTGTCTTGGGGCAGTTTGCTCGTAGCCTTGGTCCGTGGTTGTTTTCTCCGTGGTTTTGGGGTTGAGGAGACAGTCCTGTGTGATGGCAGTGCAGGCCACTCGGTGTCGTAATCCATCTCCGAGTGCTGGGTTCTGCCTGATAATCGTCTTCCCATGTTTGAGGGAGGTATTTTGTGGTGCTTTGGCTTAGCACCAAGAGAGTTCCAGGGAGGACTGTTTGATTTACTCCCATTTACACCTGGCTCCGGCCGTGCCTTGGTTGTGCCCGTTAGCCTTGTGTTAGCCTGCTCCCTTTCACTGTTTTGGAATATCGGCAGAGTAGTATCATTTCCATATTGTCCATTTATCTCCACGTTCACTTCGAGCCGATGCATTTTTGTTTCCAGTACTGCTATCTTCTGGAGCAGTTTGTGGTAGTCCTCCGTGGAAAAAGGAGGCATCTTGCTGCTAATTAGCTTCTGTTAGCTGAGCTCCTCAATCCCGGTCACGACAGTGCCGGGTTGTGCTGCTGATAAGCCACACTCTCAGGGTAAAACAGTTTAAAAAACAGTCGTAGCCTCCGGTAACTATCATAAATTAGGCTTCCAGTGATATGTAGGTATCCAGGAAAAAATACAAATAAATTTCAAAAGGAAAAGATTGCAATGGGAAAAAAAAGAGAGAGTGAAGCGGAGAGCAAAGGAGTGAAGCGTCTGCACTCAAGCAAAGCAGGAAGTAACTCAGGAGGACACGCCATCTCTGATAGAGCTGAGGCAAATTCTCTGGACAAACAGGAAGCCAGCGGCACCTGTCAATCAAGTCTGGCCCAACCTCTACATCGGAGACGAGCAAGTACACAAAATCACATCCAGCACCTTGAAAGGTTCTGCACTGCAAAAACTCAAAATCTTTCCAAGAATATTTGTCTTATTTCTTGTCAAAATGTCTAATTTCTAGTCAAAACTAATCTCTTTCCACTTAAAATAAGACTCATTACCTAAATATTAACTTGTTTTTAGATCATTTTCACTTGTTTTAAACAAATCTTCACTTGAAATAAGTAGAAAAATCTGCCAGCGAAAGCAGTTTTTTGTGCTCGTAATAAGGAAGAAAAACTTGCTCCATTATCAAATTTTTCTACTTCTTTCAAGCATATTTTCACTTGAAATAAGGTGTCTAAAAACAAGCTTTTAATGTGATGAGTCTTATTTTAAGTATAATGAGATTTGTTTTGACTAGAAATGACATTTTGACTAGAAATAAGACAAATATTCTTGGTGAGATATTTGAGTTCTTGCAGTGTGTAAAGATATTACAATAGCTCAGTTAGTGTGTGATGTGCGTCTGCAGGTCTGTGGCACGAGATAAATCCACCCTGTTGTCTCTGGGTGTAACTCACATCCTGAACGCTGCAGCAGGTCGACACAGGATCCACACGGGTCAGCAGTTCTACAGCGACCTGGAGGTGGAGTACCACGGCGTTGAAGCTGCCGACCACCCACAGTTTAACATCCAGCCTTTCTTCGAGCCGGCTGCACAGTTCATAGACAGCGCTCTAAAGAAAGACGGTCAGTATGCAAACATGACACCAGAATTAATATTTTATATGTATGATCAATACACATCACAAGATAGGCTATAGAACTAGGATAGGAACTGCAAAATCCTGTATCTCTTTTATCTGTTTTCCAGCCGCCCTAATTCTTCTTTTATACTCTACTCATCACGTTTTTCACTTCACTCTTTATTCTTTATAATAACTCATTATAAAGTCTTGATTTCATTTTATCCTTTCTTGTGTCTCTGTTGTACCAGTACTTTTAATAGCCTACATTTAATTTTCTATCAAAGTTTTTGGTTTGAAAACATTTTGAACGAGTATACATGCTTTTTTAAAACTCAAGATTTTATTTTTCAGTTCAGCATTAAGATGAGCACACATAATTAGTACACTAACACCACCTGTTGGTTTATTAAGTTGTGCTACGTCTTTCTACCTTATGCAGCCAATTACAGGCCCATATTCTAAAGAAAAGGACTTTTTGACAGTTTGACCTCTATTTATGGGCTATTCAGTTCAATTCAATTCAAAAACACTTTTGTCCCCAGGGGGGAATGTAAAAAGAGCATGAAAGTAGCTCTAAAAGGCAACACATGTCACAGAGTATGAGTAGATAGGATGAGCTCACATTGGGATGAGGTGGTCTTATAATCAATGTATCCTCCAGGGAAGGTGTTTGTCCACTGTGCCATGGGCGTCAGTCGCTCTGGAGCTCTGGTTTTGGCGTATCTGATGATCTACCAGTGCCTGTCGTTGGTGGAGGCCATCATTGCTGTGCGTCTGAACAGAGACATTGGACCCAACTCTGGATTTCTGGAGCAGCTGAGACAGTTGGACCTCAGCCTCGGCCCCCAGAGCAGACGGACGACAGGAGACAACCACGCTGACACGTCCTGATAATCAAATAGAAATATCATCTGTGTGTCATCTCTCAGTCTCAGTCTTGCAGCTCATCTCTGCCACAGAAACAATCAGTAAAAACTAAGAACTGCACACTTAAGTTTTATGTCCCCAGAAATAACTCTGCTGACAAATGCTAACTGCACCCCACACCTGTCCACACATTAGTGACATTCCTATGACGACAATGACAACTTCCCACTCTTACCAAACTTCTTATTGTCTTTTAGCACTGTGCTGTTCAGTGTATTTGTTTACTACGCAGGCTAAAGCAAAGTAATCGCTGTCATATTAAATGACTCAAATCACATTAGGAAGGCTGTGGAAAGAATCTCTCTCTCTCTCTATGTGTGTGTGTGTGTGTGTGTGTCAAGTTGTGAAGTCAGGTGTTGTAGCCCAGCTGACTAAAAATATCATCTTAAACAGAGCTGGAGAGAGCGGTTACCATACTCCCTCCATGCTCACTGCAGACGCACACAAACACAAATGCACTGCCACCGAGTAAAGGTGGAAGTGCCAGTCAGTGAGCTACTCAGGAACTTTTAACAGCTACAAGACATATAGGTAAGTCAAGTTTTCCTTCTTATAATGTTTGGCCTGGTAATTCTCTTTAAACAGACAGTATCCTTATAAAATAGTTAAATGTTACCTCTCTCATTTATGTGAGTCCTTGTTAACTGTCTGTTACTTGAATTTGTTGTTGAAAGAGCTCTTATTTGTCCCGACAGATGATAAATGAAGTTTTGCTATGAGGAACCTTTAGAGCACCACAGTGCAGTAATAGTTGAACTGTTGAATGGAAATCAAAATGAATCATTATTATGATAGAACAATATTATATATGGCATGGCACTGATTTCATGTATACAATAATAATGTAGCTTTACTTGATATGTAATTTTATGTACATCTGGTTTGTATGGTATTTTTCAGTATATCATTCATATAAATAAAGAAAATTTGATTGAATAAATTATAAAAAAATAAAAAAAAAGTAATTAGCATAAATAGCTCCCAACATCCTCCATATATCTGCCATAAGTTTATGCCATAGGGTTGCCATTAATATAATTTTTTTTTTTATTAATTCATCTTGATCAGTCTCCATTAATTGATTATTGCTTGAGCTACGTTTAATGTCATTAACAAAAAACTAAGAAAACCAAAACAGATGTTCACATTTGACTCAAAGGATTTAAAATCTGGCTGACTAATGGATTCATTATTGCAGCTCTAAGACTGACAAATATATATAGGTGTTAATGCAGTTAAGAGCAGATCACGGTGTTATTGTTGTATGTATAATGTGTTGTTTTGGTTGATGTGTGTGTTTTCTGGGCAGTAGAGGTGAGACATGTCGTCCTGTGTGATGAAGTCCAGAGGTAAAAACCCATATGCAGCAGTGCAGGTGGACCCAGACAGCGATTACATCACACCAGGGACATTAGACCTGGAGCAGCTGTTCTGGGCCGGAGGCGGCGCTCAGTTTGCCCACGTCAACCAGGTCTGGCCCAGCATCTACATCGGGGATCAGTGAGTAAATGCACAGACATTGTGTCATAGTTCTGCTGTTACTGTCAAAGGTCAGGAGAGCCTCACACTGAGTCTGTGTGCTTGATGAAAACAGGAAAACGGCTCTGGAGCTGGCCGGTCTGAGGGAGCTGGGTATTACACACGTCCTGAATGCTGCAGAAGGGAAGTTTAACAATGTGCTGACTGGGGCTGGTTACTACAGAGACATGGACATCCTGTACTTCGGTGTAGAGGCTGATGACAAGCCCACCTTCAACATCTCTCAGTACTTCTACGCTGCAACGCAGTTCATCCACGGGGCCCTTAGTCATTCACAGAGTGAGTCCTGCAGGAAACTAAATCCTTTAATCCACATCATTCTCTGGAGAAGAAGCCTCAACACTTTGCTCTTCTTTATAATAAGTCCATATTATTTTTTACTTTTGTTCCAGACAAGGTGCTGGTGCACTGTGTGATGGGTCGCAGCAGGTCAGCGTCTCTGGTCCTGGCATACCTGATGATGAAGCACAGCCTCACAGTAGTGGACGCTATTGAGCATGTGCGACAGCGGCGCTGTATCCTGCCCAATCACGGCTTCCTAAAGCAGCTCAGAGCCCTGGACATCACATTACAAGAGGAGAGGCTCAGAGAAAAGAGACAGATACAAGACCAATAGCTCATAGACAATCGATAGATTATAGACCAATGTTTACATATTCCATTATCCCCTGAATCCATCTCAGGTAGAGAAAAGTGTTCTTTATGTTTCTTCAACTGTTGTGGCTATAACCTCTGATTTGAATCATTTTTGTGTGGTTCAAATGTGCCTTCAAGGGTATGGTGATGTTTCAGAACATAAACTGTGACTAGACCAGTGCTTTTACTGATCAAACAGAAAGATCCGAATCAGAGAACGGGCAGAAATGTCCTGGTACAGAAAATAATTAAATGATCGCCATCCATCCCAGCTCTGTTTCTGAGCCCAGCAGCCAAACTGTGATTCTGACTCATATATCAAACCAGGCTTTATACTCAATAACACGCCCTTGATCCATCCATTCTCCGCTATATTACATTTTAAAAAACATTCTTTTAACTAATGGGGACTGTTTCTCCATTTCAAGATTTAAAGAGTAAGAGTGATTTGCTTTGTCTACATCTGTAAAGTGCGTGAATAGTGGAACTGTAATGACAGGTTGCAAGTATTATTTTTTTAAGCACCAATCATGTTTTAGTGCTTTAGGTTTCCTGCACCATGGATGAAATGGCAATCAAGTAGTTGGAATTCAGTAAAATACTCCGATTAAAAAATCGTAATAAAAAGCATTTAAAAACTTACCCTGACAGAAAAGTGATTGAGAGGCTTGATTTTACTGAGAGCAGTGATAAAAGGTCACAAGGCTTCTGGTGTATCTATCAAGAAGGCCAAAGGGACACATTATTTTAACACACAAGTTTCAAAACATCTCTTTTGCTTTCAGGCCACTGAACAGATTCTTGTCCATAATGTCATTTCAGACTATGTTGATATTCAGAATATGTCAATTCAAGTATTCAGGGTTGCACAGACCTCAACAGACCACAAACCTCAGGCTGTTTAAAAAGTTTGACCCCGTATCACATTCTTGATTCCCACCCAAATTCTTCATCTTTCATTTGCAGCAGTAGTTGCCCAATAAACATATTAAAAATCTGCTGATGTGAAATTTGTATTTCCACTTCCAGTCAGATCTAAATAACAGAGTTAAAGCGGGTTCGCATTTCATATAATCAAAGGTCAAAACACACCCAGAAACAACACCAGGCCACTGATTCAGGTAACACAGGACAGGTCATTTTTAATGCCCACTGTATTCCTCAGACAGAGAACATTCAAACATAATGATCTCTTTCCAACAATACCATTTACCTAACATGCATTTCAGAGATGTCACGTGTCCATTTTCAACCCCACAGGCCACCGAGTTGCCCGTCACGGGTTCAGCGTGCAAGTTTCTTAGCACGGACAAATGCAGGTTCACAAGTAGGCCTCGGAACAGAAAAAAGGCACTCGTTATGAGAAGCACCTGCCCAAACAATATGAACTTCCACGATTCTAACACTAACGGACACAGTAACTTCTGAGTATAATTGACACAGTACACGTGAAGTTAGACAGTGTTCACGGGACATGGCGGGCAGAGACTTCAACACATTTAAAAAGTGTGTTAAAAAAAAAAGAGACATTTGGTTTCATAACTGGCCTATTAAACTAAAACTACTACACACATTAAGGTAAAATTAATCTTACAAAAATCTAAAAACAAATCACTCCTGCACATTTTCAACACAGTATCCAAAAACCTCCTTCGACAGAGGTGTTCAATTCTCCATTCCTCTGTGTATTATGTGTCCTCACATTGTGGAATCAGCCTCATGTGATTTGATTCTGTGTCCAGGAGGAAAAAAAAAAAAAAAAAGACTTGTGAGACGTCAACTTGTAAATTCCCAGGACAGTCTGATCAGTTTCAGTGCAGCTGACGCTGGCAGTGTCAGAGCCAAACAACATTTAGAAACAATCCATAAACTGTTTGATTACCACAATTAGATCCAAAATTAAAACATCATGTGCTGTAACTGCGAGTCCTTTATGTTGATTTCTATATATGTATATATAAATCCTTGGATTAGCCCATGATCCTCTAGTGGCACCACGTTGAGGACACAGACAGGCACATGTCAGGGTTCACCCAACTTATAATTGGTAAGAAATAATGTGTGGATGGATTGAAAAATAACGTGGACGGGTATAGCTGATCAAAAAGATAATTAAAAAAAGGCAATACAGGACTTGAGGGTAGCATTTGTAAAAATGGTGAAGCTTATGTGTCAGAGTTGTGGATGGCAGGA
Organism: Trachurus japonicus; assembly: GCF_045865225.1. Taxonomy (NCBI): domain Eukaryota; kingdom Metazoa; phylum Chordata; class Actinopteri; order Carangiformes; family Carangidae; genus Trachurus; species Trachurus japonicus. The sequence goes on along the minus strand of NC_140921.1, from coordinate 18,797,870 downwards.
TTAGCATGAGGCTTCAGGCTGAAGGAAAAGATGTCCGGAAGTGTGTCACTTGAAGTCGGGTTTTTCTGGGAAGGTGCAACCTGCTCGTCTGATGATGACGTTGGCAGCGTAGTGTGCGGCCTTCACGCACTGATCCAGTGGTTTCTCCTGGACCAGCTCAGACAGGAAACCTGCATCACAGAGGAAACACTGTTGTAGAAATCTGCAAAGAACATATGAAAGACCTAAAGCAATCCTGTAATGTTAATGTTGAACTTACCTCCTACAAAGGCATCGCCTGCACCGTTTGTGTCGACGATGTCCTTTGAGTCAATCTTCAGTACAGGGAAAGTCTCGACCTTGTCACCTTGAACAACATAAGGGAAAAATTAAAACCTGTGAGGTTAACATCTGCAGGAGAACAACAGACTGACGAATCAGAGCATTGCCAAAATAACAATGAATAGAAAATCTTACTTAAGGCCATAACGGTTTCATCCTTCCCTTGGGTCAAAACTACAATCCTCTGTCTCTTCTTGTTGACTTTAGGTAGAGCCTGGGCTTTCTTCGCAATTTCCTTTACGTCCTTAGTCTACAGGCAAAACACACAATAACACAACCAGTTCATAAAGCACAAAGTACAGAAAAAATGTTTTTAAAAAAAATTTAATAATGTGTGAATATTAACAAGTCCACCCACCTCAAAGTCTTGCTCTTTAGCGAATGCAGCTGCCTCCTGAGAAACCAAAAGAAGGTTACGGTATATATTTTACATACAAACACCTGTATAAGTGTGTGTGCTCAACACAAAGACTGTGTGCAGAATGTGCAGTGAAAGTCTGACTAACCGTCTCATTGCCGAACAGCACGTCAACGTAGGGCATGACCTGCATGAGGTTGTCCTTGAAGAACTGGCAGATGAAGGGTGCGGAGAGGTTCAGGCAAAACATCTTGTTATTTTCAGACGCGTGCTTCGCCACTTTCAGGATGGACTCGAGGGAGACAGTCAGGAAGAAACCCTGGAGGAAGGACGAACGACACAGGGTCAAGACTGATCTGATCTTTATCTTTTAATGGACTCTAATGAAAACCAGAGTGTCCACAAAATGCCCCTGACGGCCCCCTGATGCCCACATACGGGAACACAGCAGAATATCGTACGTATCCATCACAGAAGACACCATAGTGGTTTGTTTGTTTCACTACTCACAGCGATGTAGAAGACTTTAGCTTTTTCAACCAGCTTCCAGTTTTCTTCCAGGTCTAGATGCTTATCCTTCTTATAGCAGTTGGCAGCAGCTAGGTTAGCTACCAGAGACCTGGGAGGAGAAAACAACAGATGGAGAGCTGTAGATAGACGACGATTATAAAGAGTAAACAAATGTGCGTTAATCTAAATGACCCACCTGTTGTCTCCGGTGATGCAAGCGGCACACGTCCCTGTGGGCTCCTCATCTTGCTCGTAGTAGTGGGCGTCGATGTGGGCCTCTTCGGCCTTCTTCTTCAGGATGTCGCCAAACTTGTCTTTGCCAATGCAGCCGAAAAACGTGCCCACATTGTGGGGTTCTTGGATCATCCACTACAGGCGACAGCTCTGATCAGCATTGGTAGTTTGACGCCAGCAAATTTTACAGTAATCATGTGATGTCAAGACGGGAAGTGAGTTTGTGTGTACTTGACTGACCTGAGCAATCTTTATCGAGTTCTGTGTGGCTCCTCCGGCGTGGTACTCAACCTTGAACTTCTTCACCAGCTCATCAAATCTACACAGAGATGGATATGACGTTTTATTAATTTAAATTTTTCAAAAGACGGTACATAAAATGCATTCATTTCTGCCTGTATCCAGTTAGCTTAGCTTCACTGTGTGTACACCCCTGAGGCGTGCTTGTGACGGATGTAACGTGACGGCCGGTAACCTCATCTGGTGTCAGACTGTACTCTATGCAAAACATTTCTTGAAGGTAAAATATACAGTACACGCATGACTGGTCATTGATTATACTATCTGAACCATTTACGCCTGTTACATAACAACGTGACTGAAGCAGCTCGCTGATGTTCACGCTTGGGGCTCTCTGATTTAGCATGTTGTGGTCTAAATATAGCGCACATATCTTCGCACACTGAGACGTGCATTTGTGTGGTTTATGTGGATGTGAGGGAGAAAGTCTATTCAAATGCGTCACTGGAAAACAGAATTAAGTGACAGCTTTAAAATGGCCCAGAGACTGAGCCAGATGATGCCGAAACATCTGGGAGAAATAAATTTTAAGTTGGTGACTCACTTTTTCTTTTTTTCTTTTAATAAATTGTTTCATTGTGTCCCCCAAGTGTTTCCACTTGAACTTATGAAGACACCCTCTCTTCTCTCTACAAATCATCTATGACATTAATAATTCACATGAGCTTCAACAGTAAAGTGATTGCAGAAATGTCGTATCTAACTTTTTCAATTTAGAACAGCTCTCACATATCAGTCAGTGTAAATGTACACCCTCCCTCTCACCCACAGTCACGTTCTTATCTCCTGCTGTTAAATGTTTGCTTTTTAGCTTTGTCTCAGAGGGACTGGGGAGGCGAAGTGTCCTGGTTTGCTATTGGTCGAGACTCTCTCTCTGCGGGATCTGCTGCTCTGCCATTGGCTGTCTATAAAGGAACGGAGGTCAGTCCTGGTGTTTTCTGGTGTGCGCCTGTTTTGTCTGGCCCGCTCCAGAACAGAGAGGAGCAAACTCAATGAGGACATGGACATTTTACTTTCCTCCCTGCAGACTACACAGCCACTTTGCAGGAGTTCAAGATCTCTTTCACAACCTATATTCTACAGGAAATATTAACAGTATGGGAGACACCTACAGTGCTTTGTGTTTGTCTTCTGCCAGGATCTGGTCGTTGGGTTTCAGCGTGTACCTGCAAAAGACATTAACAGTCATTAATTTCTCCACATCATCAGAAACATATGCTCAATCCCACATTACAAGGATGTGGATAATGTCAACATAATTCAACTTTGCAGACACTACAGTGCTGCTGCTAATAGGTTGACCCACCCTCCCTTATGGAAAATGTGATTAATGAAATTTCAGCTAATACATCCCAGGGAAAATCTTTGAGAGACTTTATTACTATCATCACTCCCCTTGAAGCATTGTTGATGAACATGCTGATATGGGAGTAGTTTCCTTGAAAGACAAAGGTAGGTTGAGGATTACAGTGCAGATTTAGTCCTGGTTTATTCTATGTGAGACTGAATTAGAGCTGTGGTCGGCTGCTTTAGCTCTAATCCAGGGGTTTACGCAAGGCTTTTGAGAGTGGACTCTGAGCTGGAACCCAGAAGAGTCCTTTGACCTGGTCAGATGTGTCAGAGCTTGGACAGACCAGAAAACTACCAACACAACTGAGAAATATGTCGACTGAGGATAAAATACGTCCGATTATTGAATCAATACATAAATATATATCAGATCACTGGAGCACAGATGTGGATCACTGCCTTTACAGAAACCCTGCCATGTTTACATCGAAGAGGATGACTTATTGAGTCAATGTAAGTTTTTTGTGTTCAGCTCATGGGGCTTAAGGCTGGGCTCATGTTATTTATTTAACCACGCTGATAAATGATGATTACAAATGTGAACATAATGACAAAACAGGGAGAGGCACTAAATGTTTCACTCAGCTTTAACAGTCCTATACCAATCACCGTGTGTGTATATGATACACTATCTCATTTCAGGATCTATTGAAGGAGTGCATCTGCAGCACAGACATCTCTGCTGACGCTGTTTCCTGAGCTCTGCTCTGTTTTATCACCAGTATCTGGTATCTCTATTGATCCAATTGCATCGAGGAGTCTCTGTCTCTTCTGGTCAGACCCACATATCTCACTTGATCTGACTGTGACTGTGCTTTATCCAGATGTTACAGCAGCATACTAATGGATTTAGGCTCCATGTCTGTAACAATGGAGTAATTTATTCAACATTGGAACAAAATACTTCTATCTCTAATTCTAGGGTCAGTATGACTTGGATCATGTGTGAATTAATATTCCCTTTTATGAAATTTTTAAAGAGTAATTGGTGCGGTAGATTACAACCGTTTTGGGGATTTCTCAGCAGGGAGGACGACAACCTCTAATGAAAGTACTTTATTGAAGTGTAAAGAATCTCATTCACTCACTTGTCCAAGAAGTCTTTGTCCACGATAGCAGAGATGTCCAACAAGGGGTTTCCCATCCCAAAGAGTGAATTAGAGCTGAAACATAAAGGCAGCGTGTTAAAGGAAAAGCAGAGCATCAGAGGACTTGGTTACTATCACTTCCCATTTCAATGGCATGACAGTAAGGGGACATCTTGTACAATCCAGTGTTTACTTGTTGCAACTGCTCTTAATAATTCAACTGGATTTGAAATCACTTACAGCTTCTTCTCCCTTGTCGGTCATTCATTAAAATAGCAGACAGCCCTTGTTTGTACAAAGACAAACTGACTGAACTTAAAAAAATCACTCTCACTCTCTGCATTGGGTGTGCTGGGTGGGTTTCTAATCCCAGTGTGAACCATTAATTTACAAACCTCACAGCTTTGCGTCCATGTGACTTCAATCACATGATTTAAAACTCCCAATTCACAAAGAAAGAAAAGAGGAAATAGCCTAATACATATCCACAAGTCATGGATTGAAACACATGACTCATCAAATAATACTACAGATAAATATGGATGTGGTCGGCTGTGAGACACTCAGTCGATCAGTCGTGCATCCATAACCATGTTATGATATTCACTGCAAGGCAACATCAGGAGAGCACTCAGCCGGCTGCTGCACGTCTCTCCCTCAGGGACAAAAATGCACTGCACAGACACAAACAAGTGAGTGCAAGGTTTGAATATCATTGCAAATCCGAGTCTTGTGATTGCCAAAAAAAAAACCCACATTATTTTCACAACAGCACAGCAACATTCTCACCGCCGGGGCCACGAAAAACACGAGACAGTGACTGAAAATCACCTCTGCCTTAAGTGTCAACACATCATGTGTTGACACTAAATGGGACTTTCTCTTCTCGGTTTGACCCTGTGAATCTTAAACTTATTTAAAAGAAAAAAACTGACAGTCTGTGAGTAATACTGCAAAAAGCACCAAGCAATTGTGGTGTGGCATGTTAATTTCACATCCATCTTATCTGTGTCTTGTCTGTGTTTGTGGGAAAACCCCAGATGCAGAAAACTCTGAACACAGCTCCTGACAGATGCCACCACATGAACATGTGCAAGTATATTTTCCCATGCTGCCTTTCTTTCAAGAATTGCCCCGAAGGCAAGATTTAATGCAGCAGGATGGTGAAACGTGGACGATGGCTTATGAAAACGCAATAGGAGAGACAGCCTGAAAAATAGAAAACATCTCAACATTATGTGTCAGATGCCTCACTATCATCTCCCACTGCACACACAGGTGATAAGTGGGCTTCTGAAGCCAATTACACTAAAACCAGGACCAATGTCTGGATTTAGATCAGATCCCTGAATGCCAGCGTGGTCTTACCTTGCAGCAGACATGGTTCCCTCTCTCTGTGTAACAGCTAGGTACTGACAGACCTGTTGAGCAACCTTAAAAAACCGGCTCAGGAAGAGCTGAGGATTGAAAAACTTCACAATTTCAGCTCAGTGTGCGGCCAGATCGATTTACCCCTGCAACCGCAGCTCCGCCCACCCGGGCCTGGGTGATTGGAGGCATCTGAAGGAGGAAGGTCCGGGGGTAGTCTGCCTCTGTCTGGTGATTGGCTTGTTTTGCCCAGTCTAGCCTGAATCCGCTCACTCCTTTGAAGCTAAATAACGCCGTGAGAAGCGTGCTGATCACAGAGAGACCCTGATATATGACAAGAACCTGCAGGTTCCAGCCGGATGGTCGAAAAGATCAACACTTATTGAGGAAGGAAAAAAAATCACACCAAAACACAAGATACGGAGAGGACCATGTGACTATTTCGCAATGCTTTGTTTTGGGAGCCGGTGCTGGATGTCTCGAGCCAGCAGCTTCTCTCTGCAGCGGTCCTTGGCGCTGAATGGACGGAGCGTCCTGTGTCTCCCTGCTGCTTTAAACCCTGCAGGGGCAGGCGGAGGTCACGTTGAACTCAGATTAGATACTGGCACACACACCTGAGCATGCAGCGTCTTGCAAAGGCGAGCTGACAACAGCACCGTGAATGCACCAGACACTGTTTCCTTTCTACAATTAGCCAACAGTTGCCAGCTGCAGCAGCAGCAGCAGCAGCAGCAGCGTGTTAAAGAGTAACAGCACCAAGGGACTTTACTCCGCTCCGCACAAACGACGACCCCCTTTCTCCTCGCCGTGTTATTAGCTTTAACACATATTCAACAGGACGCATGAAACCAATGTTTTCAAATTAAAATATTCATGATATCTCAATGTAAACATTGCAAACTGGAGATTTGAGCTCTCATTAGCATTCAAACATTTCAAACGAGGCTCGTGTCTCCTCCACTGCCTGTTTTCTTGTTCGCTTTTTCTCCTTCTTGAATATTTCGGTCACCTTAGTTTGGCAGGAGTCTCTTTAGTTGGAGACTCCGTCTTCTCCTCCTCTGAAAGTTTGGCTTTCTTTGCTTTGGGTTCGTCTGAGGCCATGGTTGACTAGTTGACTACACTGGAGCACGTTGCAATCACCTTAACCGGTGTGAAAATGTGGCCGCGGTCGTGCTGCGCGCACACACACAAAGTAGCTGGGGTGTTGTGACCCAGAGTCGAGTCTCGCAGGCGGCCGCCGTCTTCACGGAGCTCCACCAATCAAAAGTGTTATATTGAGTCGTACGTGGCCGCCCACTTTGTAAATGATATAATCTTATTGTTGACATGATATTCAGCCATTGAAAAGTTTACTTTGCTTCTTCACCTGACTCTGCTGTCTGCCCACATCCCCATGGAGCGTGTCATTGTTTTGGTTTTATGGTCTATGAAATGTTGGCAAAGAAACAATCACTTGTAAACACAATGGAGCATTTACTCCTTTGCTGTTTAAAAGGCAATTTCTCTTACCAGTAAAAGGGGTGGGGTGGGATGGGGGGTTTGGCCATCTACTCAACTTGCCCTGATTTTAGTTCTTTCTTATGATTAATGTATCTCAGTTGAAGGTTTAGTTATAAAAATTACTGTTTATATATTTTTCCCCATATTAAAAAATAAGCGATAGAGTTATTTAACTCACTGGATTAATGGTTTACTGGTGATAAATAATAATAATTATTATTAAGCTGCCTTTTTATAAATGAAAACACTTAAAGAGCAGCTTAATAATTATGGCAGCCATTTAGATTCTTACATGTGAAACTCAAGATGAGTGCTAAGATCCTTTTTATATAGCTACAGTCTATAGATAGGATAGAAAGATCTGCCAGATCTCCTCCAAGGAACTAAAATTTGATGTAGGAGGGGCCGCATAAACACCTGCAAGACTCTGCCCAGGGCGACGAATCCCAAATAGCTGCCCGAAAACGTTGCCTGAGTAAAAAGTGATCAACTTTGCTCAGAAAGTATCGATCAGGCGGACAGAGGTGCAGGTTAACATTTGAACACATCTCAGTACCTCACTCATGAGGTTTGGGGCTGATTGGTTTGATTTGTTGACACCTACTCGTGACTACGTTGCGTTTACGTGTACTTCGGTCTGCAGGCGTCGCCTCAACCCGCTCCACTCTTCCTGCCATATTGGCACCGAGTGTTTCACTCTTGGCACAGTCAGCTGGAGTAAGCAGGTAAAACTTTCAGCAATACACGAAACTTTGTCTACATTATGATCTGTTCAGTGCTTGCGTGTCGCCTCTGCTCTGGGTTTTTTGTTTTGTTTTAGCATTTGGATGCATATTGTAAAATAAGAAAGGAGAAAATATCGGAACTTACCAACGTGTGGTTGTTAGCCAACCGGTTAAATTACCTGAGGTGGAAGTTAGTTTGACATGTTGACAGTGGATACATATTGACAATAATCATGTTTGCATTGCATTGTTTTGATTTGTGGACCGACAGATGTGGAGGAGGAATACAGTTGTTATAAATCTGCCTCTGTCTCAATAACAGACCACTTCTTACTAACTAACCAACTACAATGAACTAACAACCAGCTCATTGTTGCAGCTGAGATGATCCACAGCCTGTTCCTGATTAATCACTCTGGAGACATCTTCCTGGAGAAACACTGGAAGAGTGTCATCAGCCGGAGTGTGTGCGATTACTTTTTCGAGGCCAAGGAGAAGGCGCTGGAGCCGGAGAATGTGCCCCCGGTCCTGCAGACCCCTCACCACTATCTCATCAGCATCTACAGGGGCAAGCTCTTCTTCCTCTCCGTCATCCAGACCGAGGTCCCCCCGCTGTTTGTCATCGAGTTCCTGCACAGAGTGGCAGACACATTTCAGGTTGGCTCTTTTTCTCAGACTAGTTAGTGTGTAACAATGTCGCATCTGTTGAGGCAGAATGAGGATATTGTGTCTAGATAATGTGAACACATTATCGCATTTTGCAGTGAAACAATATGCTGCTTTTCTCACATGCATCCCACTATTTTTTGGCTTGTTTGTGTCACATCAGTCACTCTCAAACTTTCTATAACATGCAATGCCCAGTGGCTAAAAGTTAAGTTGAGTTATCAACCCTCCACCTCACATATTTTTTAAGTCAGTAACAATGATACAGGAAGCAAACAAGCAACTCAGCAAAAATGTTTTGCTTCTTAAAACATCTGGCCTGGAGCTGTGGTTCAGTTGCACACTTCATACTAACTTTGAGCACTGCAGGGTTTGAGTTTGCAGTGTTTTTACACTGGTAAAGTAACACAATAAAGTATCTTCTACCAAGGCTAATGAACAGTCTGTAAAAGAAAAAAAAACTGATTGTGTGCTGGCTTTAGAGCGTGCTGCTGTTTGTACTGTAGTTCCTCATAATGCAAATGTATGGAGGAAAAAGGAGGAGCCATTCACTCAGCCATCACACATTAAACCAGACCGTGTGAGGTCAGGGTGGTGCACATCTGTGTGTGCAAGTGTTGCTTTGGTACCAGTAAAACATGCTGCTGTACTATTGCATTGGTTCTCAAAGTGACAACCCAGCAAAAACAGTGATAATAATAATAATGATAATCACAATAATTTATTTTCACCATATTGTCATCTCAAATTTTTGCAATGGTAAAATGTATGACTGTTTTGGTCATAGTTTCAAACTCTTATTAAATATGGGAACCCTGATTTAAAAAACAAAACAAAATACACTCACTGTGCTCCAGTTTGCGTCAGTTTATGTGTCCTTTTAAGTTTGACAACCACTGCTTTGTTCTGCACTGTGTAAACCAGTGGTGTCAAACGTGCGGCCCGTGGGCCAAAACCGGCCCGGCTGAGGGTCCAATCCGGCCCTCAGTGTGAAAATTTGAAATTGCAAATATTTTTATCAAGAAATTTCAGGTTGTTCCTAATATGTTTTGTAAAATATAGTCTATTATCTGTGAATATCTTCTTTACTAAAACAAAGGGGAAAAATCCAAAATTCTTTTTATTTATTTGTTATCATGCTATTACTTCACTGGTCCGGCCCACTTGAGATCAAATTGCGCTATTTTGTGGCCCCTGAACTAAGATGAGTTTGACACCCCTAACATACTCTGTATTTCAGTACACTGTACATCCTCCATGTGCACATTTAGTATACACTACTATGCCACATTGACAGGACTACTTTGGAGAATGCTCCGAAAATATAATCAAGGACAATGTGGTGACGGTGTACGAGCTGCTGGAGGAGATGCTGGACAACGGCTTCCCGCTAGCGACAGAGTCCAATGTCCTCAAAGAGATGATCAGGCCTCCCACTATCCTGCGATCAGTCGTCAACACGCTCACGGGTAAAACAGATATCGCCCAGACATTGTTACCTCAACCACATCTGACGTAAAACCTGCAGTGTTCCTGTGCATGTTAACATTGTTTCCCTTTGTTGTGTGTTTTGCAGGAAGTAGTAATGTTGGAGATACGTTGCCAACAGGTCAATTATCCAACATCCCATGGAGGCGGGCTGGTGTTAAATACACTAATAATGAAGCGTATTTTGATGTGATTGAGGAAATAGATGCCATTCTGGACAAATCAGGTACAAACCACTTATTTAATCACCTTTTTATAGTAGAAATATTGGACATTAATTGGATCTGGTTTACTCTTTAAACACACTCACGTCTCTGTTGAACTTTCTGTTTTAAGGCACAACGGTATTTGCAGAGATCCAGGGTGTAATTGAAGCCTGCGTACGGCTCACCGGGATGCCCGACCTGACACTGTCCTTTATGGTGGGTTCATTTCCTCGTAGCGCTTGTGTATTTGTGCAAGTTCAAAACTCACTAGGGATGTCACGATTATACATTTTCTTGTACGATTATTGTCAGAGAAATAATCACGGTACTACGATTTTCACGATTATGCTGCATTAATTAATTTCACAACACTATGAATCATCATCATAAGTAAAATCAAATATAGTCAAAATATAACTACATTACTCATTGTTTACACAAAATATTTCAAGTATCTATTAATATATGACCAATTCTTAATCCCCAGGGGAAATGTTTGAAATATTCAGGTCATGAATTGTTATCTATACCAAATTTTTGCGTAATTGCGTTTATTTTAATCATTTTTTGTTTTGTTTTGCGCTTTTTTTTTTTTATCAAATATGACACGCTAACATTTAAATTCCTACCAATTCAATGTTACGTTAGTTAAATGGACCTGTATCTGTGCATTTACCTTTATTTTTGCGCACATCTGCCAATAAGGTTCCAACAGTTTTGTGAAAGTAACGGTATTTAGGAATCTTTACGATTAAATAATTGTGGCATTTAATACCACCATTCATTAATTGTGAAAACAAGTAATCGTGACATCCCTAAAACCCACTGTTGCTGTTTAATTGTATCTTTGCTGACAGAATCCTCGTCTTCTTGACGACATGAGTTTCCACCCGTGCGTGCGGTTTAAGCGCTGGGAGTCAGAGCGCGTCCTCTCCTTCATCCCACCAGACGGGAACTTTACACTCATGACCTATCATGTCAGCTCTCAGAAGTAAAGCAAAATAAAAACTAATCTAATAATCATCAAGACTGAATTGTATGTGACCAGATAATTGATTCATTTGCGTTTTCTCGCCCTCAGTCTCGTGGCGATCCCGGTGTACGTGAAGCAGAACATCAGCTTCATGGAGACGGGATCTTGTGGTCGTCTGGACATCACCATCGGACCCAAGCAGACCATGGGGAAGACAGTGGAGGGAATGATGGTCACTGTCCACATGCCTAAAACCGTGCTCAGTGTCAACCTCACACCCACACAGGGAAACTACACCTATGACCTCACTACCAAGGTAACCAACCGCATGCAAGAGTGTCGAAGAAGTGATTTAGGCCCCGTCCACACGAATACGTTTTTTTCGAATCCAGATAAATACTTTATCGGATCGGCCTCGCGTCCACACGGATCCGGCGTTTTCAGGGGGTGAAAACAGTATTTTTTGAAAACGGGTCCCAGAGTGGGGAAATTTGAAAACGCCGCCCCAGCGTTTTCGTCACACTCCACTCGCTCCACACGCCTGGAGTATGTAGGCTACTACAGCGTTTTGGGTCGTTTTCACTGGATCCGTGTGGACGCAGGTATTTCTGAAAACGATGCCGTGTTTACGGCGATTTTTTTCATAACGATTAAGAAAAAGATCGGATTCAGTGAAGCCGCGTATTCGTCTGGACGGGGCCTTATAGGTCTGTGTGAAATGAAAGGTGAGAATGTGCTCAGTGTCTATTATACTGCTCAGTTTTTATTAGTCTTGTCAAATGCTACCAACTGTTGCTCACCTCCTATTTGCCTGCTTTATAATTGTTAGATTAAAAAGGAACTATGCAAGTTTTGCACCTTAAAGGGATAGTTCACCCAAAATTAAAATTTCTCATTATCTACTCACCCTCATGTCGACTAAGGGCTGGGAGAAGTTTCAGAGTCCTCTGAGCCTTCTCTGAGTTACAGCGGGGCTCCGTGCAGCAGTGCATGTCCATATGACGGTTGCGAACGGGGCTAACTTTTCTTCGTCTAAAAAGACACACCAAAAAACATAGTGTGCTCATCTGTAATGTCCCTGTAATGTTGTTTGTAGCGGAAGCTGTGAGTAAGCCTGTGAATATTCTCATTTGTCCAGGTCATCGTTATCCCCAAAGAAATTTAAGTCAAAAGCAAGTGGACTTGGTTAGCTGTGAGTTTTTACGACAGTTGGAAATATGCACTCCGAAACTGTAGGGGGAGCTCCATAGAGAGAAAAAAAAGCGACCAACAGCGAAAAACTAGTAAATAGTAATAACTGAAATAGTTTCCCCTAAATGGAGAACTGCCTGTAATAGCATGATTTTTTCTCTCTTTTTAAATACAAATGATTTTCTGTGAAGACGGTCTTGAAAGAGGGAAGTGGCAGGAAACAAAATTGAGAAATGTTTTGTTTCATTGTGTTTATGTTTTCTCAGGTGTTGGTTTGGGACATTGGGAAACTGAACCCCCAGAAGCTTCCTAACCTGCGAGGCAGTCTGAGCATGCAGGCTGGAGCCCCCAGACCCGAGGAGAACCCCTCGCTCAACATTGACCTGAAGATACAGCAGCTGGCCATATCAGGTCTTTCATCTGATACTTTCTCTCTTTTTTTTGCATTTGATTTCCATTTCCTGCCGCTTTCTCACGTCGTTTCCTTCCCCCCTTCTGCAGGTCTCAAGGTGAGTCGTCTCGACATGTACGGAGAGAAGTACAAGCCGTTTAAAGGCGTCAAATATCTGACAAAAGCCGGGAAATTCCAAGTGAGGACCTGAGCGCCGTGACTGTCAGAGGTCAAAGGTCAACAATCCAATGTGCCAAATAGGAGGCCAATTCGCCACGCACACCGCTGAGTCAGCTCTCCAATAAGTCTTATATATATATCCTATGTCTCATTGTAATTAATGAACGATTTTTGCATTCTAACAGTTATTTATGATGTGTTTGGCATTACTTATATACGACTGGATGGTATTAGTGGCCTGTAAAGGGATGCCTTAATAATCAGTGTGACCTTGTTGAAGTGCTATTAGTTTCTATACAGTTTAATTGTGATGCATTGTGTGAAACATTCCTCTTTTGTTGTTGTTTTTTTGACTATTTTTAAAGAATATTTTTTCTTATTCTTTTCTTATTTTGCTTATCATCCTCTGAGTGTTACCTCTTGGGAATATTTTACTTTGAAAAGGGACACTCTCAGCTCACTGCCTTTGCTTCGCACTACTTCAACACTTTCTCAAGCATACTTGCATGTTGCCTAAGAAGAAGCAGCGATGCCTTTGAAACCCATGTTTCACAATAAGAGGTAGCCAGTTTTATACACATGTTTATTCTTGAAAAATCTAACGTATCTACTTCTCTGAGTAGCTGCGGTGCATCCAGAGGCACCGTCTTTAGTGCAGGTATTTTTGCACACATTCACTCTTCAATGTGGCCTTGTATGAGTAGATTCAAGTGCTTCGTCAAGCACACACTACAGCACAACCTGCATGTTTTTAAAGAACTGAGGGAAGTAAAGTAAATATATCTTATATCTAAGGTACAACATTTAACTTTGGAAGGGAGTACTACAATCTGCCGGCTCGAGGGATGAGTCTGTCAATCTGTTGAGAACAGTTGTATTAAAAGCACTCGGAAATCCTCACATAATCTTGAATGCAACTTCTTTACTCAGCACAGCATTTGCACAATCAATTGTTCATGTGGAAGATACTACTTAAAGCTCTTGTATGAAGTTGAACCTGTATTTTAGTCTATAAGGTGTCTTATAAAAACTTTAAAATGACATATTTTTGTGTCCTTCTTTTAAACCATTAGAAGTATTGTCAACACTTTTATAGAGATGTCCTTAAAGGATGAATCCTACTGACTGGAGATCCCTGTGACCTTTCCTCAACTTTCCAAATACCATCATGAAATTTGAGGTTTTAATGAAATATCTCAACAACTACTTGACCAGTTTACATGATAAATGTGGCTCATGTTCACAGGATGAATCATAGTAACTTTGGTGATCCTTATTTATTTGTAGCACCATGAGTTAAAGCCCATGTTGTCCAATACTTCTGTTTAATCCCTGCAAAACTTTCCCATCACCCTCAGCTATACTTTATGTTTAGTACTAATCAGCAAAGTATGCAACATGCTAAATAGTATTAAATGAACTATACCTTCTTATAAACCTCATGTTAAATTGTCATTATGGGTGTGTTAGCAAGCTGATGGTAGCATTTCAATCACAAAGCTGGTTTCCCCACAACACTCACTCATTTCTCTGTAATGGCAGCAGTGACTCAAGAGGCACGAGTTCAGTCATAATCGTAGTCTTTTATTCTTCCAAGGCACAGCAGATGTGATGGCAGGGCTAGAAGCTATCAGAATACATTCAGGGTGTGGATGAACACATCAAGTACACACAGAAGAACACCCTGTCGCTCTCAGTGAGGGGTCAGTGACTGCTACATGCTCAGTAGGCCCAAATAAAAACAATGAAAATGCGGTTGTACATTCTGTGCTGCTCTTCAGAGCTCTGTCCCCACGGATCACAGGCAGGGCTCTCTGGTGCTGTCTAGGTGAAGACGCTTCACACATACACACACATACAAATTCTCCATTTAACAGGAACAAATTAATAAAACTGATGTGTGTGTGCATTTCATATTGAGTTTCCTGTTCAACTGCTGTGTAGTTACTCCAGACTCAAACACTTCCTCTTTAAACTGTGTTTTTTTGAGTGAAACCTAAAAATAAACTAGACCGCTGGAGTGGCATCAATGCCTGACATCAAGGTAAAAGTTTATTTTTGTACTCAAACCGCCGGGGTCGTCTAGAAAACGTGAATGACAGTGGCGCTTCAGAACATCCAGTGGGACTACTGAGCTCACACAAGGAGAAACGTCTAAAAACAGGATGTTGGATGGCCGACTAAAAAATCACTGTTTTTGATTTATTTTGGAAAAAAAAAAAATCCCAACAGTTCAACTGTTACAGTGATAGCGCAGAAACAAAACAATACAATTAGTTAAAAAAAAATGCAAACTAGAAAAAAAAATACTTTTTTTCTTTTTTGCTAAAAAACAAAAACAGAAAACGAACAGACCACAAAACGTACTTTAGAGCTTCAAAAAAAATGTGTCTGTCTTGTTTCTAATAACCTGGATTTTAAGTGTTAAGAAAACTATGCAGCTTACAGTAAGAAAACAAATCCTTTGGCATTGTTCACTGTGACAGTTCAACAAAAAGAACTCAAAACACATTAAAAACATCTGAACTTCTATGTTACTGTCACTCATACTGCCACTGTCAAGTGAAAACCTCATCTCTGTTACCAACCTTCCTGCAGTCAACAAAAAAAAGACTTTTTTACTGACAATCATACTTTTTTTTTCAAATTACACAATTGCCCTTGAAACTGTGTCATTTGCCTCAGAGTCGTAACACTTTAAATCTAAAAGACCTTTTAGTTTTTCAAGTATAAACATCAACGGACAGCAGTGAGTAGGTGTCACCTTTGAATTTGTAGATCCACAGTTAAGAACAGTGTTATTACCAGAAGTAAACATGAAGAGAGGAGAGCCCGTCGTCAGCTCACACTTTAGTGTCAAACTCAGTGAATAAAGCTCACAGCTGAGTGTTGTCCATAAAACAAATTATTACTGTATATACAATAGACAATAAGAAAATCTCACTGACAAAAAATGAATGAAAAGTAAAATATCCTCTAGGAGATAATATCTGAATGTCATAATTTGCCTTTAGAAAATAGAAAAAATTTCCATGCAAAAAATATATACCTGGGATTTGGATAAACTCTTGTAACACAACATACCAAAAATATATATTAAAAAGTTACAGATAAAGGGAACTGGAGAGCAAAGCTGAATTCACTCCGATAAATGAAACCTGATCGGTACCAAATCAAATGGTCCTGGTACACACACACACACCCAAGACAGTGGAGAATAAATCAAAATCACCTGCAGTTTCCTCTGTGAAGAAAGTGCACGCTTGCTCCGTGACGAGTGTGCGCACTGCTACTCCTACATGAGGTGTGTGCTGTCTGCGCCAAGTTTTAATGTTGTTTCAGTGTTCGGGTCTGTTCACTGGTACCAGGGGGTCTTGCGCACCCAGCGAAGGGTGCATCCTGCGTCTGTGCGGATCTTGATGGAGGCCGCCTCCGCCTCTCTGACGGTCTCCTTCACCGACTGCATCAGGTTCTGGGCGTTATGGACCAGCATGTCTGTGGCCTGGTCGGGGACAAAAGTGAAGCCGTTAATAAATAACAACACAGATGGGATTTATTGGACCGTCAGACAAGTAATTACTGAATTACTCTGAGATGGTTTAGTCCAGCTTCAAGGTCGGACCACTTCAACTAGTCGCAATTTGAATTTGAGGGGTTAATTCAATTAACTTATTGTCTTATTGTGGATTGGAAAATGTGAGCCCTGATTAACCCCGCTTTAATCTTTAATGATGAAAAATGCTGAAAAGTAACCAGTAACTTTATGTAAACAGTTGATGGGGGATGGAAAACGTGTAATGTAATGTGTACTGTATCTTAAATTAAATACAAGTACCAAAGTACTGAAGTATAGTGCAGAAATAAATGTGTGTTTACATTCCATGACTGTAAGTTATAAATGACACACTTAACCAATATGAATCAGTTTCTGGAACTTATTAACAACTCCTGTTGTCCACCTGGGTCAAGGAAGGAAGGAAGGCAGGAAGGACAAAGGAAAAGAAGGAAGGAAGGAAGGAGGGAAGGAAGGACAAAGAGAAAGATGGTAGGAAAGAAGGAAGGGGAAAAGGAAGGAAAGATGGAGAGAGGGAACAGATTGGGTCAAAAAGGAAGGAAGAAGGATGGAAGGAAGGGGGGGGGGGATTGTGGAAAGAAGGAAGGGGAAAAGGAAGGAAAGAAAGATGGAGGGAGGGAACAGATTTGTTCAAGGAAGGAAGAAGGGAAAGAAGGAAGGGAAAAGGAAGGAAAGAAAGATGGAGGGTCAATTGGATCAAAAGAGGAAGGAAGGAAGGAAGGAAGGAAGGGGGAAAGGAAGGAAGGAAGGAAGGAAGGAAGGGGAAAAGGAAGGAAAGAAAGATGGAGGGAGGGAACAGATTTGTTCAAGGAAGGAAGAAGGGAAAGAAGGAAGGGAAAAGGAAAGAAAGAAAGATGGAAGGTCAATTGGATCAAAAGAGGGAGGAAGGAAGGAAGGAAGGAAGGAAGGAAGGAAGGAAGGAAGGAAGGAAGGAAGGAAGGAAGGAAGGAAGGAAGGAAGGAAGGAAGGATTGTGGAAAGAAGGAAGGAGAAAGGAAGGATGGAGTAAGGGAACAAATTGGGTCAATTTGACCCAGAAAGACAACAGGAGGGTTAAGTGGATTGGACAAAACTGGTCCACATTAAATACACATTTTCTCAGTGAATCAGTGAAATCTGTTATATTCATTCATTCATATTCATTCACTCTGACGTTGTTTTATCTGTTCCTATATGCTGTGTACAGTTTTGTTAGTGAGTTTACCTGCTCTGACTCCTCCTCACTGATGTTTGTTCGTCCCAGCATGGTGGCTTTGACAGTGGAGAGGATCTTCAGCTGAGTGCTGATGGTAGGGATGCGCTCACACACCTTTGGGAGGAGAAAGATGTGTAAAGTAGAAGTCTAGATACTTAAAGAGGACGTTTCAGTCTGTGTCTCTGTGTCCTCACCTGCAGCAGGTTGGTTCTGATGCGTCTGTCAGTGCACTGCTTGGCCACTTCTTTAGCCAGCCTCGTCACCTCGTCCGAGGCCTTGGCGATGTCCTTGGCGCACTGGATCAGCGCTCGCTTGTTCCCACTTCCTCCGCGCACCAGCCGAGACATTTCCGCCATCAGCAGAGCCATCCGCTTGGCTGCTGCGATGATGTCGTTGCCCTGTGAAGAGGTGGGAGGGATTAGAGGAGGAAGCGGTGAGAGCTGAGAGCAAAGCAGGATACTGGAGAGAAGCATGGCTTCGGAAGAGAGGGAGAAATCTACAGAAACATTATTTTCTGAATCATGTTTCCACACATTTTTCTAATGATAATCAAAATGTAGGATTCTGAAAATAGCATAATCAAAACACTGAACTGTGCATGAATCTGAATTTTGAAAAAGCAAACCAGGCACTACATCTAAAAGCGTGTTTAGCATAAAGCTGCATGCGATTACAATACATCCATCGTTTTGGAGGGAAACGGCGTTGAGGTTCTCACTGTGTCTCCAACATCACAGTCAACCTGAGGTTAGTGATGTTCACAGTGTTGGAGGTGAGTTCAGTTCACACCCTGACACTAAGAAGCAGAAGCAAGTGATCATATTGGGCCAAGCAAGCAAGTCTAATGTCAGACTACGTCACCCAGAAGTCTTTGGGAAACTGTCATCCTTGGCTTCACAGGTTGGCCAGGCAACGAGGGGGGGTGTGTGGCCCCTCCGTTTCACCCACTAAATGGTGAAAACATGTGGGTGGGACTTGTGAAGCCAGTACCAGTTTGTCCATGTGGTGCAACAAACAAACAAACAAACAAACTCGCCATTCAATCAGTTGGCTTTTAGTGCAACCGTAGCAGCATAACCGTGTGTCAACCATCTGAGTGTGATGCCGCAACTGTGAAAACAGCAGCCACAGCTGGTTGGCGGTTTCCATGGTAGTGGCAGATGCAGAGCTTCAGTGACTGTGGGCTAATAATCCAGAGAGTGTTTCTTTGTCCTTTTCTTGTGTGTTTGCATGCGTGGATGTGTGTGTGCATGGTGGGGGGCGGGGGGTGTCAAACAGTATTTATGATCGGTAACACTTTACAATAAGGGTCCCTTAATTAACATTAGTTAGTACATTAAAGGGACAACGAGAAGTTTCTCCAGCGGCAGAACGAAAAATTCCGCGACAATAAAAAAGTCTCATATACCCACACTTGTTAATGGGTCCATTTTCGATAAATATATCGTTTTGTCTCTATCGTTATTTTATTATTATTAGTGGTGGCGAAAATGCTGTGCGAGCCGACCAGCGTTTCCTTACTTTCGGTTTCGCTGATGCTGCCCGGTGGGTCATGAGAATAACGCAGCCAAATCGCCGTTTATGGTCGGAACTACGACAGTAACTGATTGTCTTGCAAACTCTGACTTTAATTCTTGATGAATGAAAACATTTTTGGCAAGACGTCCATCTTGCGCCGGTCAAAGAATTTCACCGTGCGCGCGGAGGCTCATGGTAAATGTAGTGTGAAGACACTTCGCTTTCCAAAACTCCTCGTTGTCCCTTTAATATATAAACTAATGTGTTAATTAATGCTGAGTAATGCATACATAATGATAACTAATTACATTATTCAACTTTTAAATGTATTAACTTTGAACATTAATTAACTGCTTACTAATAGGCTTTCCTAATCCTAAGTAATACATAATAATGATTGTTAATATATCTGTAAACAGTTAATTAATGCTTAATAATGTACTAACTAACGTTAATTAAGGGACCCTTATTGTAAAGTGTTACGTTATGATCCACTACAAATACTGTCTGACCCACATCTGGTTGTGTGTGTGCGCTCATGTGCATATGTGCGTGCGCAGACCTTGCTGGACCACTTGCGCGCCTCCTGGTGGAGAGCCTGGGCAGCTGCCAGAATGGGTTGATTGACAGGCTGGTTGGAGGGCATCATCAGCAGCTCTGGCTCATAGTCATCCTCACCATCAGTAAACTCATCTTCATCATCTACCTCCCTCTCCTCTACTGCCTCCTCATCCTCAGGCTGGGCAGGGCAAGGCAAGGGGTGGTGGGAGGGGGGGTGGGGAGTGGAGTTGTTGGTGGAGGTTGGAGCAGCAGGGTCGATTGGGATGGGGAGGAAAGGGAGGGAGGCACAGAGGGTCGGAGGAGGAGGAGGAGGAGGAGGAGGAGGAGGAGGAGGAGGAGGAGGAGGAGGAGGGAAAAAAGGAGGAAAGTGGAAAAGAAGGGGGAGGAGAAAGCCAAGGATGGCGGGAGGGAGGGAAGCATGGGAAAAGGAGCCATTTAGTACAGTATGAGAGGCACTGGATGGAAGAAGAGAGGACAGGAGACTCACAGCAGGGAGGAGGACAGAATGCAAGCATCATGAAAGAGCAGCGAGAGGGGAGGTGAAACTGCACAGGCAGAGATGGTGTTGTGGAGGGGAAAAAAAGAGGGAAAGAGGAGCTGGTTTGCGTGGGCAGCAGGTGGATGATGTGACTTGAGGCTGTGGCATTTGCACAATCAAATAGAGTCGAACTGTAACCAAAACCAGTGGTTGGCGTCCCTCTGGTGCGTATAAGAGTCTAAGGAGAGTGCTGGAGAACATAAGGTGACCCAGTGCAATTACCACTGTGTCTTGTTTCCAGAGACACATCTGATGCAAAGATCATTATATGAGTGTGAGGAAACTAAAGAGGGGGGAAACGTTACGAGCTTCACAATGAGAGTGGAGTAAGAGGATATTCCTGGATCGTCGTGGCGGACAATATAACTGTTCCTTTACACAGCTCCTCCACATAGAAACACTTGGACACACATAATGGAAAAAACACAGACACCAATATACAGATAGAAGTGCAGGAAATCCAAAATCTGCTACAAATATGATGTGCTTGATCTCTAGTTTTGCTGTAGATGAGAGACTTGACTGTCTCTCCATATCTATTTCTGATATTTACTGTGTACATAACACATGAAAGCTTCCAGTTTCACTCTGAAATTGGAATCGAGTCACTGATCTACACATTTCAGGATCAAAATGATTTCAGAGGAAAAAAGTAAACTTGATTTCAGGATATTCTCCAAATGTGAGCAGATACTTCCTCATTCGACGACGACAAGTGCATTATGGTCTAACAGAGAAAAAGTAAAATCCTGGGATCATCTTGCCAGCACTTGCCATCCAATTTTTTTTTTTTAACCCAGAACTGTCTGCGACTGATTTTGAAACTGCACATACATGTATTTGATTGGGAGAATGTGCAAGCTGTATATATTCCTGTGTGTTTGTGTGAACTGACCTTGCTGGACCACTTGCGTGCCTCATCGTGCAGCTGCCTGGCTGCCACCATCATGGGCTCACTCAGCACCTCTCCAGCCTTCTGCTCCGGGAACTCCTCGTCCTTTTCCTCCGGAGGAGGGGGCCGGGGAGGGGGCACCTCGCCTTCAGGCAAGGGGGGCTTCGGTGGCGCCTGCTCATCACTGACCTGGAAAAATGACACACACAGATATGACTTACAAATATGCAGATAAAGGCGAATGAGGATATTTGTGGATGGTTATGTTTAAAGCTCCTTGTTGCTGCAAGATTTGCTATTCTCTCCATACCACACCAGAGTCCAAACTCAGTAGTAGGTTCTTCAAATGTATTTCTTATGTGTTTATGTGTATAATAGAGAGTGTGTTTGTATGCGTACATGGAGCTGGTCCAGGTCAGGCGGTGGAGGAGGGAAGTCCAGCTCCTGAGGCTGGAAAGCTTCTCTGACTTTCCCGACTGCAGCCAGGATCCTCAGACATGAGTCCAAGTAGGCCTTTTGCAGAGCTGCAGGGAAAAGTGTGTGAACATTTTATCCACTACAATATCCTGAACGCGTGTTATCGTTAGCGTTGTCCTGTACCTTTATCCTGTATGTTTCCGGCCACTGCCTTTGCATCCATCACCATGGGTGAGATGGTGTGTGAGAGGATGTCTGACGCATGTTTCACCGTGTCCCTGAAGCGCGGATCTTCAGAGTTCTCCATTTCCCTCTTAGCCACCAAGAGGACGCGATTAGCTCGTCTTGCTATGCTTGTTGCCCCGGCAACAAGCATCTGGGGCTGAACATTTGCCATGGCAACTCTGCATTTGTCTATGTCTTTCTTTATAGCCTCCTCAGAGGCATCTAACAGAGATTTGGTATCGATGGCCTCGTCCACCAGACCTGAGGACACAGAGAGACACATTATAGCAACTCTCTAAATCCTCTTTTGTATGTTGTGTGCTGTAACACTGCAACTACCTCAAAATAATAATAATACAATATAATAATAATAATACAAGAAATGTTGAGAATTTCCTCACCAGTGAGTCTCTCCACATTGTCGATCCACTGGTTCTTCATGGTGTCAAAGTGCTCGTATGCTGCTTTGTTTCCAGGATTCTTCAACAAGATCCGAGCAGCAGAGGTCACCTGAACATTCACACACACACACACACACATGTCAGACATACGTGTGTGACTTTCATCAGTGTGTGCAACCATGCAAATACTAAAAACAAATAGGAGCACCTGTGGTGTGAGCTCCCTGGCATGTTTCACAGCTGCGTGGATCCCCTCCACTGTGCCCTTATTGGCTGTGCCCACAGCAGCCGCCTTCTCTGCGGTCGCTCCCAGCCGACCTGCGTGGGCCTCAAAGTTCCCTGCGCGCTCTTCGAAAACCTATAAACATAATTTTTGGGAAGAGTCAGATAAAGCACAACATTTTACTTCCCTCTTCTTCTTCATTGACATACAACATCTGGATAGAGGAGCAGTGTATGTCTGCTACCGACCTCCTGCCTGTTGGGGGCGTCAGGAGGGGCAGTTGCCGCCACAGCCAGCAGTTTGATGGGGGTGGTGGTGTCGCTGAAGACGTCAGATACTTCCTGGGTCATCACCTCCTGCATGTGCTGCCTCAGGTCCTGGTAGGAGCAGAGTGTGTTGTCTTAGTCCACTAGGTGGAGCTCTGCACCAACGCTTTCCACTATCACCACATATGCATGGATCATGTATACAAACCTAAGACTCCATGTTTTCTTTATATGGCTGCACCATATCTTTTTTACATGTGCTGTTTATCATTTTATTGACACTGCCACAAATTTTAGCCTGATATATTTGGTACATTTGGACACTTAATGATCTCGACTGTAACTTATAATAATAACCTTTAAGGGTCTGCACAGTGAAACACTGAACCCTGTTTTTTTTGTGAAGTCATACATGTATGATTGTGGTACCACAGAGCTATACCTTGAGGCTGTCCTGCAGCTGTGCGGCTGTAGCTCGTGCGTGAGGAGCCTCAGCCTCTCCCCTGCCTGCCATGTCTGCCAAAGATGCCATCAGCGCCTCTGTTCGGTCGCAGCGTCCAATCATATCCTGCCGATAGGGGCCTAACAAGCCTCCTGCCAGCCTCCTCCCTTCTCCAACCATCCCTCTGATCGCTGCCTGGCCTGGAGAGAGAAATGCATCAGAGTCAAGAATATATCACATCTGGGTGCCTGATATTTCTTCGTGGTTCAGCAACAACCCAGGTGCAACAATTACAGGTCCTTATTTAGACATTTGACATTTTTCTTGGTAATAAGATAAGATAAGATAATCTGTTATTCTGCCCATGATGGAGAAATTTACAATGTGGTAAAATAAAAAATAGGAAGGAAACAGGTGACTAACGACTGTGGTTTTTAATGTCTTTTTTTGAAATTTCTACGTTGCTGTATTGTGTCGCACATGCTGAGCTCATGTTTCATGTTTCCAGGAAGTAACTGTGTGATTAATATCTGTTGTGTGGGGTTACATCTTTTGAAAAAGCACATAGCAGACAGGTACCTGTGTTCCACTGTAGCCTCTCACACTCTGCTCCCATAGGGAAGCATTGGAGGGAAAATAGGAGACACACAAATGACATGGCTATAGCAACAACAGACAATAAAGCAGTAAATATAATGCAACGCGCAATGACTAAGTAAGTGTGATTAACGCAAGAGATGCATCACTGTGGGCATTTAAGGAAATGGCATCATTCACACGTTTGGCCACATTTCTGTGGCACATGCAGAGATGTTTCCAGACTGAACGATGTCCTAATGCAGCCTTTCTCAAAGTGGGTGCCGCGGCACCCTGGGGTGCCGTCTGACTGCGTCAGGGGTGCCGTGAAAAAAACTTCTGACATTTCATAGAATACATTCTTTTTACATATAGGCCTATGCAAAGGGGCCGTGTCCACCGGACGCCCTTTTAACCCGCCCTCGGCGGAAAAAAAGCTCTCGGGTCGGGGCTTCTCTTTTTTTGTCGCGGCGCTCAGAGCGCTCAGAGTTGAAATAATCAACTTTTGGAACAGCGCCGCACTTATCAAGCGGCTCGGACGTGAGGCGGCTCGTTTCAGCAGCGTTCAGAGAGAGAGAGGGAAAGGGAGGGAGAGAGAGAGAGAGACCGCTCCGTGGACACAGCCGTTGGTCACGGGCGCTCAGAGCAGTAGGGGCCGTGTCCACCGGACACAGGACGCTATGAAAAAAATGCGTCGTACAGACAGGCACACATCACGAGTCACCCCCCCTCCTCTCTCCAGTGGATCTGTGTCCGCTCTGTTCCGACTCCGGTGCGTTTGATGTATAAAAACACTCTGCAGTGACACGGTAGAAACTCTCTGATTGAGAGAGTCAGAACGGAGCGGAGACGCCGGTGGATTCATTTGAGCGCGTGACTGCGCGCTGCGCGCATGTAGACCTTTCTCTCTTCCTCTCACATTGCGGATTACGTGCGTGTGCGTGTGTGTGCATATGTAGGCTACAGAGGCACCTATACACCCTGCATTTACAGTTTGTATTATGCTCTGTTAAATAATACTGTCTCATCTAAATAAACAGGACATTTACATTTAGGCTATGCAGTGTTATTTTGAATTACATTTTACACAGGGGTGCCCTGAGATTTTATTCACTTTTGAAAGGTGCCCTGACTGAAAAAAGTTTGAGAAACGCTGTCCTAATGCACCACAAACACCTTACATCTTTCAAGATCTCGTATTCGAATAGCGTCACAGGTGCTGCTATTACCACTTCCCCCGCACCCATCCATCAACCACATACGGGGAGGCTGACAAAAGGCGTAGAAGGTCAGCGCTCCCATTTTTAAAACCAAACTACTACATCATCCATCGCTGCAGCTGTCATCCATCCTCTCTCACCTACTCCTCTGTCGTCCACTCCGGGGTTGTTCACCCAGCGGAGGGCCTGCTCCATCTTGCCCTCCAAGGTGATGGCGGGTTTGGCTGGTCTCATGTTGGCCACGGCCCGGTTGGTTTTGGACTGCAGGGTGAGCAGCGCCGCACCAATCTGCTTGGCCAGTGCACGGGCCTCTGGGCTGTCACCTTTACCCCTGAGACAGTGACAGACAGAGAGATGATTAGAGGAAAAAACAAAAAGGACAAGGTTCAGAAATAAGCTGTTAAACCCAAAATATGTCTAGTCTGCACCACACCACTGTTATTCACCATCTATAAAGGGAAATACCACCACCAAAGGCTGATGCCACTTCTCCATCTGCTCTTGTCAACATTCATCCTAATCCTGTGTTACCATTAAATGAAGATAAATGCTTGTGTTACAGGCTTTACTGGGAGCATGTGTTTTCTACAAGTAATTTAATACTGACTTAATGCCAGACAAATCAAATAATATTTATATCATGTACATTATTTGAAAGATGAATAAAGGTTGTATTTATCTCAGTTATCATGAGATCATTCAGGGCTGACATGTGTACAGAGCCTCATATTATGACAGTGCAATCTGTTCCAGATCAGAAAATACTTGATAATCCCCTAAATCTTCTGGTGCAATTGCAGAGTCTCTCTTTTAAAGATGAAATCCATAGTTTTGTGTGGATCTGGACAACAGCTTGGTCATTTGGTTCACTCTGTCGTGTTTATCTGCGGCTTCCTTTTATGGTCAGACGATGCACTGGAGGTGCGGTAGGCTACAGGCGACATATTCGTTAACGATGACTCATTGTGGCATGATTCATTAAACTGTTGCACTGTTTGGTAAACTTACTGATCTAAACACAACCTGAAGTTTGCTTGAAATACAAAATTCTGTGGCTTGAACTTTGAGATGATTAATATTTTACTTTACGTAGGCTGACTGGCCCACCACAATACGGTAAATCCCCATTTCACCAACACCATATTGAGTTAGTTTGAAACAGTTTGAAACCTTATGGCAGGACTGATGCCCAAGGTTGACAGGCAACAACATATTTTCCAGGCAGGTATAATATGCCAGCTATTGGTGGCATGAGGTTGCAGTTTGCGCCTAGAAAAAGAGGGTCTAAGAGTTACTCAAAGTAATCACAAAAACATTGTTAGTCACGCATCATGTGTCAGAAAAAGGAAAGCGTACTGTCTGCGTAGTTCCACCAGTCTGGCTGTGAGTCCTGCGATCTCACTTATAGAGCGCAGTATGTCATCTCTCTCTTTGGGGTCCTCACACAGGTCGGCAATGCGTTTGGCCTCCGCTAATAACGCCCTGATGATCTCCTCCCCCTCGGGACCACCGTGAGGATCAGCCAGCCAGGCCTACAGAACATACATGAAAGACTGTAGTTCCCCTCCCATAAAACATGCAACATATATCTGTGCAAAAAAACATGACAAGATTGCTTTGGCCATGTGAAAAGGTCACTTCACGGGAGACAGAAATAGGACAAATACATTGCCGAGAGGAGGTAAGGTTCACTGGGGACAGGGTTAACATGGATTACTGTGTTGTTGTTGTTTTATCTGACCTGTGCAGCGTCCAGCCTCCTGGAAATGGCCTGCTTGGCATTGATTAAAGCCTCCAGTCTGCGGGCAGCGCTGTCCACTTTGCCAAATAACAAGTCTAAGCCCTGTGAGCACTGGCTTGCACGCTGCACACAACCCGGCGTCGTGCCCTGGCCTCTGCCACAAAAGAAAAACATGCACATGGTGACAAAGTACTTAACATAAAGAAAATAGTTTAGGTTTCACCCTCTCATACAGACACACTACCTGGCTCTCAGATCTGCAATCTGGTCAGTCATTTGTCCCAGAGCTTTGGTGGTTGCCAATATGTCTTTCCTCTCCCTCCCAGCACACAGCTCTCCCACCTTACCAGCTTCATCCAGTATCACATGCAGGGCAACCTCCCCGGGGTCTCCTGAAGATGACACGCACAATAAGATGACAATGTGGAATAAGACCTAAAGAGCTGAAGACATGGTAAAAAAACAAACAAACACTGTTACCTGGCTGTCCATGAGGATCTTTGAGCCAGCTTTTAGCCTGGGCCATCTTTGACTCAATCAAAGCCAGAGATCTCTTCAAAGCCTCCATGTCCTGAGGTAAAGAGAAAACACAGCATTGTGTATAGCTTTGTCCAAACAGCAGTGGGTGTTAAATAAGAAGGTACCACTTCACATTATGTAAAAACGACAACAATTCATTGCTATTCTAACAATAATATGCTAAAGTAAACAGAGAGAAATTAAAGAGAGAAGCCATTAAAGTACACAAAACACCAAAACAACAGATGTGTCAGTTTGAAACTTGATGTTTTCCCATGTGTAGATGGTATTGACTTATCCGTGCTGTTTATCTTAATATGTAAGATGAGTTTACACAATTAATACTTTTTAGTTTTGATCTTTTTGTTGACAGTACTTGAAAAAAAAATGTCACCTCTTTCCCAGAAATGTATATTTTAATCACTGGTTTGCTTAAAGTTATAGCAGCAAATGTGCAAACTATTTAGAAAGTTTATACTCTTTATTAGCCATTGATAAATGATTACTACTGTATGTTAGAACCATTGCAGCCAAATGTATAAACTTAATTGTGGGCTCTATACTATTCATTAGTCTTTATTATTGAACTGTGGGGTAGTAATGAATTATTAATTTACAATGAATAGAGTCATTAGTAATAATACAAGCCTTTATGCTGCGGTGTAAAATGTAATAGCTTTCATAAATTCTGTATGGCCCAGCTATCTAACTGATATTTTGTCGAAAATAATAATGACTTGTGATTGGCAATCTCACATCTAAAAAACAAAAAAGACTTTCCAGCTCAAAGGAGAATGAACCACTTTGGTGAAAGTGTTCAATACAGCTTCAATACAGCCCATCTATTATGAATGTGTCTGGACACCAACCAGTTTATTTCTATAATTCATGACCTGAGCAGAGGACAGTCATTGTGTGCCAGTGGCTCCCCCCACACACACACACTGACAATAAATTATTGTAACAGCTCACACATGAACTATGAGGTATTTCCACAGCAAACACACACGCAGAAGACAGACAGGCAGTTCAGTGTCTGAGGTGGCTGTGTGCAGAGAAACATGCAGGGTTACCGGTTAGACTAGTAGATCAGATAAAGATCCCATTGCACAATCTCTAATTTATCTGTCCAAAATGATCTCCAAGTGATGATACTCTGCCCAAAACAGTGTCTTATTGTGCTATTGAAAGCTTAATCGCACAGTAAACATGAGCAGTACGAGAAAAAAAACACGACTGAAAATTCTGAAGCAGGTATTGATTAAAAAAAAGGAAGTTATAAAGCTTAAAACGTAAAGAACTGCCATCTGCTTCATGCCATTTGACTAAAATCGCTATAGAGACAAACATAATGCACACATATTACTGTAATACAGTGATGAAGCATGTGTACTGCACATCATCAGAGACCAGTGCGGATTTAAACGCATGAAATACTTACTGTCAAACACCATTATGACATATATACATAAACATATATTAGAATATAGATATGTATATATATTTATATATATATATATATATATTTGGTGTGAGCATGGAGACATTTTCCTTCTCTCTCTCTCACACACACATACACAGTGGCATGCTGAAAACTGCAGAGGGGGAGAGAAACAGGCTTACCTTCTACAGGGAGGAAAAGAATGGAGGAGGAAGGTAAAGAAAGAAAAGAAAAAGAAAAACCAGGAGTTATACTACCGAGCAAAATGAAAAGTGGAGACAAAGTAAAGAGTGAAACTTTTGAAGATGCTCTCTACAGTACAGAGATGTGTGGTTAGAGTGTGTGTCCGTGTGTGTGTGTGTGTGTGTGTGTGTGTGAACAGGCAAACCAAAGCAAAAGTGAGTGCATAGGGAGTTGGGTGGCTGAGTTCACATGTGCAGCACATATCGTACCTTATTGGCCCATGCATCTTCATCCCAGGTCGTGAGCTGTAAGACTCTTATAATCTCGTGGATTTCAGTGCTCATCTTTTCATAGGTAAACTTTCTGTTCCTCTCCGCCTCTTCAACACCGGCACCTCGGCTGCTCTTGGTTGCCACAAAAATCTTTATAGCTAAGGGGGGAAAAACATGAGTATTTATGATTACAGTTGAAAAATTGTCACAAAATATAATATAACTCTTCATTAAAGCTACTATTTATTTGAAATTCTGCCCACTTAGCAGTACAAAAAAAAAAAATCCAGTTGCAGGATCCCTGAAGAAAAAATAAGCAGCACCATATTTCACCATCATTTTCAACAAACAAAAAACTGCCACCAGAATAATAACTCTTCTAGTTGTAAAGCTGTATTTTGTGGCCACTGGGGGGCAGCAGATGCGACATGTTGTAAGTTGATTTTGTTATTTGCTTATTTATAAATGCAGCACATATAAAGCAACATTAGAATTTCATTTATAGTCAGGTTTCTTGTTACTTGCTGAAATTAGATTAGATTAGATCCGATATTCCCTCTATTTTAGCTCTGTTTTTGGTCTCAACCAGCCCCAAGAGGGAAACATCTGGATGTTTGGCTGCTAAATGCTTCACTATAGTCACCATTTAATTGTTAATTTTCGTCTTCCTAGTGTTGGGCATGTAAAGCACAGAGTCTTTCCACTGAAAACATCTAAGCCAAGCCATAAGAGAGAATCAACGTTGTGGACAAAGAGCAATAATGAGCTGAAAGATGCTAAAAAAAATTCTGTTAAGACAACTATTGAACCAAGTGTTAATTATCTATGGCACTGATTGTTTTTTAACAGTAGTAATCATGTGATACACTGTCAACATAACATTTTGGATTACAGTCACTTTAAGGTGCAAAATGACTTGTAATCCAAATTTTTCTGAGATTACACCCTAATTAAACTTTCACATGTGAATGTAGAACTTGAAGCCGTGACAGTGTTTCTGCTCTTTGCTGGTACAGAAGACAGTATGTGAGGCGCTAGTTGAGCAGCTAGTGGGCGACATACAGTACTGTATGTGTGTGTAGTCTGACATCCCCAGCACCTAATGACTGTAATTATCAGTGTTGCTATAACAACTGTTGGGTGCTCAGTGACCTGCACAGTCATTTGCCCACACACACTCACACATACATAATACAGTCACACATACAGTACATACCTGATATAAGAACAGGCAGCAGCTCTTTGACGGTGTTCATGGAGCTGACGAGCATCTGTCTGTGTTCTTGGTGCGTCAGCTCCTGCTGCCTCTCCTCGATCATCTTTGACATTTTGGTCATCCCTGAGGAGAGAGAGCAAAATGACGGAGATGTTATTGTGCTGTGAAAACTGGAGGCGACCAAAATCAAACCAAAACGCATGCGAGAAATGGTAATGAGCTTGTGTTTGGCGTCAGCATTACGACTGCGACTGTGAGCAATCAGAGGCTGAGGCCACCTCAGTGTTTTCACCAAATGAGTAGCTCCAACACATCCAAACACCATTACCTCATGAACCACTGATCTCGTACAATGACGGCATCAGCAAAGTGTGAGAAAGCCTTGGCATCGGATTTCCTCCGGCTCATTATGCCACAGTGCACGGACAACACAATTGACCTTTTACCTCTGATGATAAATAGACTGTTGATGCTCCAGTGAAAAGACTCTGATCTGTAAATCACAGCATCTTAGCGTCAGAGGAGCAGTTGGTGGGTAATTAAGTTTTTCACATGACAGCTGGATCTTTAACCCAGAGAAGAGTCAGAAACAGAGTGTTATGTCTTGGTGGAGTTTCTAAGAAAAACACCAAAGCTAGAAAGCATGATGCATTCGCATTGACCTTTTTTACTTAATCATTCACAGAATTATGACATCAAGCCCACTGTCACTAGAACAGGACTGCAACTGACAATTATTTTTCTATTTATCAATAAATCTGCTGTTTATTTTCTTGAAAATTCCCTTCACAGAGTCCGAAACAACTAAGTCCAAAATTGAACATAGAGACTAAAACTAATATTTCCTTTGCCGTCGTCTAAAACAAGGAAAAGTTGAAATGATCATTGATTTATTAACCGAGAGTGCAGCTCCAAACTGGAACTCAATGACCCTGATGGTGACCGGTTGTGCTTCCTTAAAATATATAATTTTCATTGCAGAGTTATTCTAATAGCCAAAGATTTTGATACATATCCCTTTATGTAGAGGGCCAGTCCAACATCCCCAGATTGCCTCTGGCTGAGGGCCTTTGTTACAAGCTCCCGTATAAAAGCCCATAAAGGGGCGTCGAGTGGCGCAGGTGGTTAAGCAGGCGCCCCATGTATAGAGGCCACAGTCCTCGCTGCAGGCGATCGCATCGGGCAGCCCTATCCTGCATGTCATTCCCCTTCTCTCTGCCTCCCCATTTCCTGTCTCTCTCAACTGTTCTATCTAATAAAGGCATGAAAAGCCAAAAAAATACTTTAAAAAGCCCATCTTTCTTTGAATGAATTTTGTCAGTGTAAATGTTTAAAATGTGTAAGATTAAATCAATTCTGAATGTGAGCTCGTCCACTAGCACTGTTTGATTCTCACTTTCAGTTAATCAACACGTGTGTGTCGTCCTCACCGAATGTCACCTTTAAATTGGCTTAAAAGAAAAAGCTCCTGCTGACCTGGTCCTAGGTTCTTGGTGTAAGTGATGAGGTCCTCCATGGTCTCCACCACTTCAGCCACAGCCAGATACTCCAGGATACCTTTACACACTCTGATTATCTTGCGCACCTACAACACAACACATAATAACATAATGACATAATGACAACTGGATGAAATCATAAGTACAGACAAAACAAAGGGCTGATAATGGTGATCGGAGACAAACGTCTTCAAAAAATTCAATGTGTGCATTAGCTTTTTTTAGACGGCATTGAAGTTGCCCCGTTGTTTGTGTGGTGTCTTTGTGTGTGTGTCTTTGTGTGTGTGTGTGTGTGTGTGTACAGTCTTGTGATGTACATCTTGTGACTGCGAGAAGTTGCTCTTTTAAAAATGAGGCTACTGATGAGATGTGGTGAGCTTAATCACGTGCCCAATGTGATTCCACTTATGAGGCTGCCCTCACACACACACAGACACACACACATAACACACACACCACGCAACCTTGTACATACTATATCCTCACATACACACATATAGCATATACACAGAGTCAGCCGCACACATATCCTGAGTTACGACAGAGGGAAGTCATTTGATCTCAGTGATTAGATCTGGCTGCATTCGAGACTTGCTTGAAGCCGAGTTCCTCCTTCCTCTGTGTGGCTATATAAAGCTTTATTTCACTGAAAGATACCGCACCGCTGAAGTAAAAGCTGTTGGATACACACACACATGGGGGTAAAAAGGCAAACACACACACACACGCGCACACACCTCCGCCTCATCAAAGGTAAGGAGCAGGTCGGATGTTCCTGACAGTATCCCTCTGGATCCGTCAATCAGGTAATCTCGTGCAGGAACAGAGTACGGATCTGCCTTCAGCATCTGAGCGGCTTGGACGAGCTTAGAGCTCGAGTTCTCCACCCTGAAAAAACACGACACAGACGTTTAACAACAACAGGGATTTATCACCTTCGTAGATGAGATAGAAAACCAAAACGAGGCGGTTAGAGGGGGGGCGATCTGGGATTCATAACATGTTGTGGTTCTGTAGTTTTCACATTTCTGACTAACAATGTGAGACCAATGAAAGTTCTCATGTTTCATTTTCTGTCTTGAATCGTGTGCTCCTTGGTGGTCGGTGATTAGCTCAGCCTGAAGGAGGTGATGGATTTTAGGAGCACATGAATAAAGCCAAGTCCCTCCTCTTTCTGACCCCCATTGGTCAGGGTATCGATGGCTGCTGGTTCATCTATATTTAGGCAGGTTCACATTCCCACATGCCCCCTCCTAAGCCCTGTGAGTGAGATTTATGGTGTAGTGCCCCGTGTATGTGTGAGTGAGCAGTTAGAGAGCACTGTATAGGTCTGACTGGGGTCTGGGCCTTTTTCTTGAAACTAAAAACACTAATTTGGATTTGGGAAAAATAAGCTAAATTTAGGAGAAAATGAACATGAATGTGCGGGAAAAGCTCTGATAAGTAAGCGTAAGTGCACACCACGGGCCAGAAAATACAGCCTAATGTCTAAAGTCCTGTGATGGCTGAGTAGCAAGCTCTCAGCCGGCATCCAAGAGTTCATGTCAGCTCTCTGGATGCAAGCTGGAAAACAACAAACAGCTTCTCAGCGGCCTGGATGCTGGAGCTGGACGGCCTCGGCCTCAGAAGTGGCTCTTTGTTGCAGCTGGGAACGGAGCCACATTTCCTGACATTAAATCGCCTGGAATCCTCCTTTTTAACAAGTTCTCTGTCTGCTCAGATAAAGTGGATCATTTCCATATTTTGTCACTCAGTTTTTTTCCGTGAGTGACAGTGGGGGCGACAGCGGGACAAAGGAACAAGAGAGCTTCTTTTTCTTCTAAAGTGTGCGCAGCGCCTCAGACGAACACTTACTTAATGAACGCAGGAGGCATGTCTCTCTTCATCACCTGGTCTTCGGTCGTTTGAACCGTTTCCTTCCCCACCTGTGACACACACACACACACAAACAATCACACACACATTCATTTTATTATCATTAGCTGCAGCAAGAGAGGAAATAGTATTCAAGTAAGCACTATTAATAGTCTGCAGGGTGAACGGGTGTGTATCAATTCACACCTATTTCAACCATGCGTGCATGTCATATTTTTCAAGCTTTGGGGGGAAGCAGCTCAGCTCAGCACAGCTCAGGGTCTGGTGGACTTGGCTGACGGTTGGTCCACAGGAGGGCAGGTCAAGGAAAGACGATTATTTTGCTCTAAACTGATCCACATGACAATATCATCAGTGCAGTGTAAACAATACGGAAAATAACCTTTCAGCTTTCTCTCTTTTATGGCTTCACATTGTTTTCCTTCTTTCCTGACTGAGACTCAAACTGAAACTGTGACTTTTAATGAGTGCTTTTGATACACTAAGGACATTGATTTAACTTTTATATAGCTTTGATTGTGTGTAATAATACATTTTTCAAACACCTTATGAAAGAAATGTGTTTTTAGAAGTGAGTTAAAAGAAGATACTGATTTTGAAAATCTGTGTTCATCAAAAAGGCTGTGAAGTTGCAGTGCCCTAACAGCAAAACCTCTGTTGCCTTTTTGCCAAACATCTTGACTTGGGAGCTCCCAACAACACTTATGGGGTGATAAGGAGCTATTCATCCAGAAATCTAATCTGAGACTAGACCATGAAGTGCTTTAAAAGTCATAAGGAGAATTTCAAAATCGATTGTGTAATGGACTAGAGGCCAATGTAAAGACAGTAGGAGGGCGGAAATATGATCTCAGGTTTTTAATTTTTTTATTAGTTGTCCCTCTGCTGTATTCTGTACTATTTAAAGTCTATAGTGATTTATTACAATAGTTAGGACCCCACAGTAATCTAATAGTGAGGGAATGAAAGTATGTTTGATGGTTTCTGCGTCTCAGAAGCTAAGACATGAACAGATCTTGGCACTGTGTACTATCATCATGATGTGAAGCTCAACATTAAGGCTGAAATCAACTGAGATATGGTCGACCAGACACTCTTTCATAATGGACAAGCTACTAAGGTTTTCATGCTTTACTGGGAGACACAGGTCTATCTGTATATCATCAGTATAAGTATGTTAGTATCATCCCACCTAGAGGGAGTACATACAATGACAAAAAGAGATGGTCCTACAAGGGTGCCCTGGGGAACGCCAAAACTAAGGGGTGAAACTTAGTCACCAATAGAAAGACAATATTTGTGGTTGAACTAATGGACGTGAACCACTTCAGCCCTGTCCCAGATAAACCACCCCACTACCAGAACCGGTAATAGGTTACCGGTAAGTGTGGCACTTGAGGCTTGGCTGTGGGGTGTTGGACTCAGGCCACCCATCAGCCATCAGACCACACTTACACCACACTTCAACTCTCAGCACAAATATGAATAACAAAAGCAAAAGAAAAAACTAAAATGAACTGGGAAACAAACAAAACAAGCGACCACACATACTGTGACTATTTCAGTTCAGTGAACACGAACAGGGTGGGCAGGGGGATCAGAACAGAGCACAACTACCTGCATTTATAGACCGCCCACATGCAATGATTGGTAAGTGGATGGTGAAGAAACCATCATTTTTTTCTCTCTGTAAGTAAGTATACTCAGAGTGCCTCCTCTTCATCATGCTGCAAATGTCTCATGTCACCAAACAAATTTGGACCACAACAGGAAATTCCCCCGGGTCCAACAGTGTCTCAGATTCTGAGTTACTTTCCCCTGTTAGGAAGATGGATTGCTTGCATGCAGTGATGCTGAGATTCCAGCAAGGTCTGCTGCAAATTTGAAATTTTATAAATAGCTCACAAACAGACACGAAAGTGCAGTGAGCAAAATCACACACATACACCTAAAACACAGCAGGATGCATCCTCTGCTTCCTCTAGACTGATGCAGCAGCTGCCTGAAAAACCATGACACAGCCCCTAACACACACAAGCATCCACCTACACACACACACACACCCACACACATGTGAGATGCAATTACAGCGAGATGATGACATCAGTCTCTTGCTGCATCGATGAAAGTCTGTTAATAGACTTTCTGGCTCCAGAGACTTAGGATGTCTCCATCACACAACACTTTCACCTACACAGCGAGATCCATTTATGCTGCTACACACTTTTCTTCTCATCACACACTGTGGCCAGTAAGAGCTAAAACATCAAACAAGGAAACCGACTTTCACCAATATTATTCTGCTCTTTTACATCAATAATTAATGTCATTGCAGAGGCTGTATTTTATTTAAGAAATCATCAGGGTTTTCATCTTTGTGGAACTAATGCAACACAAAATAACTCTGACTTTAAGGTTTCCAGTGAAGCTGACGTTTGTAATTATGGGTTTCTATATCAGACAGCAACACGACAACCTCCACTTTAAGAAATAGGCAGCATGAAAAGATATGAAGAGAATCTATGTCATTACCTGACAATCTTTATCCTCTTAACATATGATAGATGTGATACTCTCTGTAAACTAAAATTATAATCTACATAGCCATTTGTCCTTCCAATTTTATTCACTATGTAGTTATTATTGTATATCTGTCAGTGCTTACTCTGTCCATGTGAAACACTGTAATGAATATTCATAAACTCTGCAAAGGTCTTAAGGGAGATGATTAAAATATCTGAGGGCCTCAGTGAGTCGTTCTGAATTTCCTTCTTTATTTAAAAGCAGCAAGAGTCACATCTGTGAAATGTGAGGAATGCAGCTGTACAAGTCGAGCGCAGGTTCGGGAAACTCTCGGTACACCTGCAGCCACAGTCACATCAGGTCACTGATCAAAGACTTTTCCCGTAAGCAGCAACACTTGGCATTGATTATACAATGCATAATTGATGCAAAGTTAAGTGGTTTGCTGTGCACGCTGATGGTGCGGTGAGTATGTGGGTTGAATAGCCACGGAAAGCACGGAAACAGACAGCTGTCAATAGCTGACACAAAACAGTTAGCCTGGTCCTATCTGAGACCCACAGGCATCAGCTGTTACTGTCTTGTCATGAACATAACATTGAATGTGACAGTCCAGGCAGTTCAATCAAAGAACGATGGGAAACGTCTATGCCTGCAAATTATGATGAATAACTCCTCTATCAGGTAATGTCTAAGTTTCAAAGACAATGACTACACAATAACTGCTAAAGCTATAGCTGCATGCCATCCCTCCTCTGTATTGCCTCATTTCCTCTCACCTTTCCACTCCTCCCACCCTGAAAACACTTCAAAAAATCACAACAGTCCTTTGATGTTTTTTTTTCTTATTTTAATCAATGACTCAATTGAAATGCATCCAACTAGGACCAGAGCCTAAAGTCTCAGAATCACATTTGCCAATATCCGAGAAAAAAATGCAAATGCGCCCATATGTGGTACTGTACTGAAAGCACACGTCAATTAATGAACCACGAGTGCCTGAAAACACAATCATTGCTATAATCCTGCTATATAATACAAGCCAGGATTAGATTTAAGACATTGATGTAATCCTGCTATATAATACAAGCCAGGATCAGATTTAAGACAATGTGTGGGGAGAGATGTGTGGACACACAGCTGGAGACAAGGACTCATCGTCGTCTGAAGAGATGGCTCATATTTACATGGTCGAGCTGAGGAGAGCTGGTGTGTGTATATCTGAGGGAGGTACAGGGTGGGGATGAGGGTGGGGTATAGACTCAGACTGGGAGGCTAGTTGGCAGTCTGTCAAAAGATCTAGTCAGAAGATGCCAGAGACACTTTCCCCCCCTTGCGGGATGCCGGCATCTGACTGTAAGTGGCTATTTCTCCTCCCCATGGCGCTCCTGTTCTATGCTCATTCTGCATCACGCTGTTAGACAATTTTAGTCTCACTTCTCACATCCCTCCTCTCTCTCTCTCTTTCTGCTCCATTCTGTCAGAGTGTAGTTACTTCACTCAACGGTAAATCTATTTATTCCTTGCCCTCCCCCCTCCCCATCTCCCTCTCCCAGACGTGCTCAGATTCTATGTTGACTCCTTCAGGAGCACATACTTCTCAAACACCACCGAGGCGGCTCTGTCATCAGCACAACTTGAGCGAGCTCGCACTTTCAACCAAGTAGCATCTTTCAGATCTTTCGTTGAATCGGCGTCAGCCCACGCACGGCCCTCTGACGGATTGAGACTGACACCATCTTGCGTGTGTGTGTTTCTAAGTGTCTCAGTGACCTAGATTTTAAGTACCCCCTGCTGTCAGCCCACCCTGGACGGGGGGTTAACAGTGTAATTGTATCAGTGTGCAGTGGGACTCTTGTGGTGATTGTGGCATGTTGCTGTATATCGCATTATGTCTTAGCACAAACTGAATCAGCTTTCTAAAATAAAGTGTAAGTATCTGTATAGATTTCAGTGTTATGTGTCCATTGCATCCAATTAAGTTTGTCTACCCGGCAACCAGCCGCTGCTGATTTTACAAGCTCTGTTCTCAAGCACCTTTTGTTCTCTCTTTCAACACCTTCTTTTCACCCACTTATTAACTCTTCGCCCCTCTATCAGTGAACTACCAGCCATCCCATCTTCAGCTGCATATTTAGGCATTTAGTTGGTGTCTTTATCCAGTACTCTATAAGAGCTTCAAAAAATACACCTGGGATTTTAACTTCTTTTTTTATTGCATCCTACTTTTCCTTTCATTTGTTATTCCTGTCCTTCATTCCTATGTTTCGTCTGTTCAACACCTTCCACTGTCACTGGCCCTCTGCCCTTATCTC
The DNA here is from genome assembly GCF_045865225.1 of Trachurus japonicus. Taxonomy (NCBI): domain Eukaryota; kingdom Metazoa; phylum Chordata; class Actinopteri; order Carangiformes; family Carangidae; genus Trachurus; species Trachurus japonicus. The sequence goes on along the minus strand of NC_140921.1, from coordinate 18,759,390 downwards.
TTCCTGTAGCCTCGCTTTTCCATCATCTGAGACCAGCGACAGTACCCGAGGCTGCTATTAGCCCCCTTCTGCTCTCTGTCTGGATGGATCAACTGAATGGATCAACAAGGACGAGAAGAGAGGGAGAGAGTAAGAGAGAGAAAGAGAGAGAGGGATGGACGCGTGTGCCCGGTAGCAATGGGATATCAAGGGCTAAGTGAAGCTGGTGGATGATATCGCATAAAAAGGAGATTTTTCATCAAGACAGGCCTCGGTGTTTGGATCCAGGCTGAAGGGACCTTTTAATAATCAGTTAATGAGACATTTATCTGAATGATCTTGTGGGCCCGTGCACAGAAAAGCAGCAGCGTAGTCAAGGCCGTTCAACTACTGACAGGAGAGCAATTTAAATGAACAACAATCACTCCAAGTTATTTCAAAGAAGCAGTTCACACAATACACCTTATAATACTTGCTAGTCCACTGAGTTAGATTTGATCTTGAATTCTGAACAAATTAAGAACCATATTTGAACAATATGAATCTAGCTAAATGTTGATAAATGTCTAATTTCAGAATCTTTGTGCCTGCATCTTCACCTTCATCATGTGTGTGTAAAATAGGTCATATCAATCAATTTACTCCCATATTCCCTGAATAACACCAGACGTAAAAATTCCAAACTTGTTTTCTGAATAGTAATTTGTGGCCGGCTGTTTATACAGAAAATGCACAAAACATGATCAAAGTCATTCAAAAGTGAGAGCGTAGTAAACTAGCACATGTTAAATTCTTGACCAAACATGAGCATGCACTGCTCCTCCCAGACTCTGCCACAGCCCCACGGTGAGTGTGTCCTTGCACAAATTGACTTGAAACCAGTTTGTTTTCTCTTTATCAGGTTCCATGATCAAAATGTAAAACGACTGAATGTTTCCTCCTGTCTGTCGCTGACTTCTCCTGAGTGAGTGAGGCCCCTGCATCGATAACAACGACTCCGGATCAGCATTAATGGTGTGGCCTGTATTGATTTTTCCACTCTGTCTGACCGAGACTCGCCTCCGCTCTGTACAAAACGACCATAAAGACTATATGACAGAAGAGGAAATGGACAGAGAGGAGGTGAAACTGACTGCCACAGTGGAGGAGTAAGAGATGCTGGGAAAGGAGGGAGGAAAGTATAGGCTAGATGAAGGGAAGTGTAGTGTGGGAGTGTGATAAATGACCTGAGTGTGAACTGCATCTGCTCTCTGTGGAGGTTATTACAATGAATGGGTTTATTATAGACACTGTTAAATAAACTGCACACTCTGACTCAGCTGAGTGAAGCTGGGAGGAAATAAAGCTACAGTCCACCTCTCTCTTTAGCACAAGTGACATTTACTGATCACACAGTGAGTGACAGAGAGAGAGAGAGAGAGAGAGAGAGAGAGAGAGAGAGAGAGAGAGACGCATCCTGTTAATTCAATCAGCACTCGTTTCTTCCGCCCCACAAACTTCATTGAGCTCAGCAGCCATCTGATTATCAATAGGGCAGAGTTTGACAATGTTGTTGTGTGAACACACACACACACAACTACTGCAGGAGCTCGTGAAACACGCATGAGCGTCAGCTGGGCTGTAGCTATGGCAGTTTTATATGATGTTAATGGCGAGCAGAGATCAAGGTGGTTTTTGCCATAAATGTATCTGGGAGCCACACAGAGAGGAAAGATGAATATCCCTGAGTGCAGTGCGAAGGACAGTTTGATGAGCTGCTTTTGAATTATTTTATGTCCCCGGGAAAATTGAGGCCACGGTGTCAGAGCTGTCATTGCACCGTGCAGCTTATGTGGAAGTTTGGGGGGTGATAAATGCCACTGGATGCAGGGACTTTGTGGTTTGCTTTGACGCCCTGGTTCAAACTCCGGACTCACCCGCACAAGGTTGCTGACTGCCGCCTGCACCGCGGCCACCGGCACCGTCAGATCCGGGATGGCTTTACCGTCCACCTCCCCCTCCTCGTGCATGATGACCAGGTGGGAGATCTGCTGGGCCACCGGCTCCAGGATACTCTCGATTGTCTTGGTGTGAAACACCGGCATCGTGAACGACTTTTACCGCAGCCCCGACAGACGAAAAAGCGGCTGGTCGCTCCAGCACTCAAGACCCCCCCCTTCTCTCCTCTCCTCTTCTCTCCTCTCCTCTCCTCTCCTTCCCTCTCCTCACCGACAGGAGGACAAATCCCGAGTTGGCAAATCCGAGCCCCTGAGATGAAACCCTCATGCGTCTCCCCTCCCGGTGTGCACCCGTCTCCTCCGCTCAGCACCTCAGTAAAGGCTGGGCTCCGACGGTCGGTGTGCTCCGGTGGGAGCGACCCAAATCGTGACAGAAGGAATCACCGCCCTCCGCCCAATCACAGCGAAGGAATACAGCTGCCAAGCGGGTTGGTGTTGGTGCGCACTGACGCTTTCCCTGCACGCACACGCACGCACACACAAACACATACACACACACATTGCAAAGGAGAGCTCTTCCCAAATTACGTCATGCAAGCGAGTGGCCCAAAAAAGGAAAGTGTTGGGGTAACTTAATGGGAAGAGATCGTAATTTCAGGACATGGGAGGAGAGGTATTTGGAAACGAGGGGTGTAAGGTGCAACAACTACAACAGAGGAAAATGTAAACATGACAGTGAAGCTGCTCCCTGCAGCCTGATAGGCTAAAGGTCATCTTCATGTCTGTGAAGCCATGGTGGACACCAGAGATGAGACTGGGAGCTGCACCAGCACCAGCGCCTTCAATGTTGAAGAAAACGGGTGTTTTTGGCTCAGGCTAAGCCTGAAACCTCTATCTGACATATGATCTCTGTTCATTAAAAGGTGGGTCAGGAGTTCATGTCTCCAGGCCTCAATGTCCAGGTCTAAATAAAGCCCAAGGCCTCAGCTTGCTGCTGCTGGCTGCAGCTGAGGGAAGGAGTCTCAAAGATCCTGAGCTGCACCTCCACACTGACTCTTCAGCTTCTCCACTCTGGCACAGAGGGTCCTTGATGAACAGTTGCCCCCGCAGCTTTAAAACCCACCTGGCTGGTTGCACTTGAAAATGCATTAGAATTAAAGCGATCAATTTGCTGTTGTAATTAACACACTAAGGGGAAACACTCAAATTGATCCTACAGTAGGCTACTGTAATTTATGGGTGTATTGGCACTTCTCGGGTTTCTGTGTCAGTGTGTGCGTGTGTGTGTTTGTGCGCGTGTGTCGGTATTGGCAGGGTTGTCCCTACTTCTCAGATCTGAATCTGTGTTGGGGAAACCAGAGACCCCAGCAGCAAAAACAGTGGTATTTATACCCCTGAGGCCCCGTGTTGGCTAAAGATCCAATTTGCTTGCAGCAAAGAGATCCCCCAGTGTGTGTGTGTGTGTGTGGGTGCGTGTGTGTGTGTGTGTGTGTGTGTGTGTGTGCGTGCGTGCGTGCGTGCGTGCGTGCGTGCGTGTGTGTGTGTGTGTGTGTGTGTCCGTTATTGGTGTAGATGACAGGCCGCTATCCAAACCAGAGAGACTGGACAGTCTAGTCAACCTGGTTAGAATAGACCCTGTTACTGCCTTCCTCTCCTCTCCTCTCCTCTCCTGTCCTGTCCTGTCCTCTCCTCTCCTCTCCTCTCCTCTCCTCTTCCTTAGGAATTATCCTTAAAGAGGAGTGAGACTCATTCTCGCATCTCAGACCCATATATGGGTTGAGAGAAGCAATAAAGTAAACTGGTGTGTGTGAGTAATTGAGAGGGGACAGGACAGTGTGTGATTGGCTGCAGTAGCCCTGCTGTGAACTATCTGTATATGTGGACTTGTCCAAACAGACTTTGATAGAAAACATTGCAGCAGGTTGCCTGGAGAGGTTCTGAAATATGCTTTAAATAATGACGTGATGACCAGCTGGACTGTGGTCGTTCAGTGCAACAAAGTGTTCTTGGTTCTGTCTGTGTTTCTGTTGTATGCATTTGCATTGATTTATTATTAGGACTGGAGCAGCTCTGCATTTTTCGTTCTGTGGGGGTTGTTGATGGTATAGTGGTGTAGTATAGGATATTAGACAGAGGACAGAGAGCTGTGAGTCAGCAGACTGAGTGAACATGTAAACACTCACTGCTCCGTACACAATTTCCTGGGAACCATAAGCTCTGACAAGATGTGAGGCTCAGCTCAGTTTTTTTTAAATTGAAATAATACTGCATAGAAACTAAAGTCACAGTGTTTTGCATTAATTACAGCTGATTCTAGGGCAGTCATTTTGTGCTGTGCATGTGCACATAACTGGTGTTTGTGCAGTCAAAATACTTTTTTAAATGGGTTATATATAAATATACCACTGCAAAAATCTTGACTTGGGATGATACAGCAGACAAAATTGCTAGGTTTCTTTTAGCCATGCTAGCAGTGTTGATCCATCACATTGTGACTGACCAGATTTAGCTGAATCATCATTCAAAGCTTTGATAAGAATAGTTGTGCAGACGTTGGAATCCCAATGATTATTGGGGATCCCATTACCAATCCACCATGAGGTTTTGGTTTTGAGTGAAATACTAATTTTGTTTATTCATGTTCCTGCATGATTCATTGTAATAACTTTGGTTTCATGCCTAAATAGCCTACCTGCAAAGCTTTCCCATCAGCCTTGGCTGTATTTTGTGCAAGTTCAACCTAGGAAATGTTGACATGCTAAATTGAATTATGTGAACACAAACATTGTACATACGTTAAAATGATACGAGCTACATGTTAACATGGTCACTGTGCACTGTGGTTACTGTGACATGCTCGCAGCAGCCTGTTGTGTACTGGTTTGCTGATCCTACCATGTCACACCTCTCCCCTCTGGTCTGGTCCCATTCACCCTGGAGAAAAGAGATAAAAGATGACTTCTGGTTTCACTGCACCAACATTGCTTTGTTTTGTTAATAGACATTGGTTTTCGATCAGTTATGCGCAGTTCTGGCTCTGTCTGTAAAAAGCAAACACAAAGGCTGAAAGTCAAGTCAAACAAGAAAAACCCTGAACATTTCCTTTTGTGTCATTTACCACAAAACACCAAAGAGGTATGAGAACAGATTCTCCAACTATATTCATCTGACAAATCAAAAACAGAGATATTTAAGGAAGTATCAATTTTATGACTCATGAAAATGAAAGGTCCTGTTGTTTGTGTTCCCAAACGGAAACAACGTATTATTGATCCACTGTCTTTGAAGAATACAGCAAGGTACACTGACCCAGTTTGTATGCCATTATTGTTAAATAAAAAGTTTATAGTATAATAAATAATGATTGATGAGCTATCCACACATAATTTTTTACACAACAGTGCCCTCCAGTGTTTAATGAGGGGTCTTCCCTGTCTGACTACCAGACTCAGTAGTTTGGATTTCTTAATTTCATACGATTTAATTTCAAAGTTGAACAAAGTCAAAAAATCTCCACTTATTATATTAGATAATATAATTTAAGATTAGTTCCTGTTGTTTGTAAAACAAACAAATCAAAAAATGAGCATAAACACAGAGTTTGAGGATTAATGAGCAGTATACAGTGTGTAATATAAATACTTTATTTATTATTTGAAAACAATGACAACAGCATGCAGGGCCAGCCTTATACATGAGGAAATGCTTGTAAAATTAAATAAGATAAATACACTTTATAATAGCTTGCTTTAAAAATCCATTACTCTTTGTATGAAAAGTTAATGTATACATTATAAAAACATATTTTTATATATAACAAAATATCTTTAAAAACATGTCACAGTAAAATGTCAATGTGCAAAAAAACCCGTTTTCAATGCACAGAAAGCCATGCCTATCAGCGACCAAACCTCCTACATCTGTACGCTTGCATACAGATTTTTCCTTAAAGAAACGTGCAATGAGAATGCAAAGAGGTAACTTTCTGCCACAACTTTACTTTGTGGGATACATTATCCCTCTGGTGTACTGAGGGAGCCCTGTGTTCTCTGCAATCCAGTCGTTGTAGCTGGTGACTTGTGTGTAAACACCTGGTTTGTCTTTCTTGGCACAGTTGTCGCCCCAGCTCACCACCCCGAACAGAAACAGCCGGCCTGACACGTCACACACCAGTGGACCACCGGAGTCACCCTGTGAGAAGAGGAAAACGTCAGTTTTAAAGGCCGTCGCTGAATAAAGAGATGACCTATAATCGATCAATCTGCCTCTTTAAAGAATGAGGGTGTGAAAACACGTTCTCAAGATTAAGAAGAGGAAGAAAAACTTCTCACATCCAGTTTAATGCTGCCAAAGGTCACAGAGTTTCTAACACACTGCATGTCTGCATGTGAGCTTACAAGTTCACTTCTTTATATTCACAATGACGACATCTTGAAAGCAGGAAATCTTCTTTTTTTTTTTTTTTCAAGTGAACATACACATATGTTCACATAACAGGTCACGTGGCTCACCTCGCAGGCGTCAGCTGTCCAGTCAGGGCTCCCGGCACACATCATGTTGTCACTGATGAGATCTCCGTAGTACGACTCTCGTCTACAGTCGGCCTGGGAGATCAGCCTCACCTCGGCTTGTTTCAGATACTGTGAGTAGCGCCACGCCCCTGCAGTTAACACAATGCCAAGTGTAAGAGTCACTGAAGCGGCCGAGAGGTCGACCTTGAGTCTGAAGGTTAGAGGATATGAGGTTACTCACCGAATGCCTCCTTCCCAAATCCTGCGACGCTGCATGGAAATCCTACAGGAAGATGAGTGTGAGCTGGAGGAAGACACACCGTGCGGGTAGACGCCGTCTTTGCTGCACAACCTCCATCCGGGCTTTTTATCATCAGCAGCGCTGAAATGTGAAAACAAACTTTGAGAAAAGCACACAAAGCAGCCTTACTGGCGTCTTTCTTCTCAGTTGTGTACATATAGGCTACACACAGTGATGTTTGTGCTCACCGATGTCATGGTTGTAGTTGGATGTGTTGAAATCTTTGTGGGATATCTGTTTTTCCACAGTAAAAAACTGCTCATTGTCGGCATTGGTCTCATTGATGGCAGACTTCCCCAGGTAAACAGTCAGATCCTCAGTTTTGATGTCATCACTGCACAAAACACACACACACAAGTGAGCAAACATATTACATACCCATATGAGTCATACTGTCAGTGTAGTAGAGTGGAGGAAATGATAGGATGCTGTGTTTTTTTTCTCTGACCTGTCAGCGAAACAGTGAGCAGCCGAGAGAACCCAGCAAGGTGAGATGAGAGAGCCGCCACAGAGGAAACGGCCCTTGTGATAGATAGCGGCCACCCATGGGTGCGACTCTATGGCTGTGAAAGAGCCTCCCACGACTTTATGCCTCCTCCGCTCTGACCTTTCACCGCACGTGAGCTCTGCAGGGCACACACGAAGGTCAGTGAGTGTATATGACAAGATATCACCATGCAAGTAATAAAAGGTATTTAAAGAACTGAATTTACCCGTATCGACAACTGGTGGAGCTTTTGTCGATGGTGTAGAGCCTGTGTGTGAACAGAACACAGGGATTTTTAGAATCAAACGAATTAAACTATAAAGTATTTTAATGATCTTTCATTCTCAAGCTTCAGCATACATTTAGGGATTCTGCAGAATTTCCTCACAGTCCTCCTCCCTTTTCGGACATAGCACCACGGCATCAAGCTCTGGTCAGGATTCCTGTGATTTGAGTGGGATAAAATTAAAACACATGACACCTATTCCAGTAAATCTAGATCCCAGATTGGTGACTTAAATCATACCTGCAGTAAGGATGACGGCCAACTCCCTCCGAAGCTCCCCAGTCGTGTCTAACCCTGCTCCAGAGGAGACATTTGCTGCCGGATGCCGTCTTGGACTCGAATCCCCTGTAGCTGCTCCCGTCTCCAGACTGACACATGTCTGAAGGTCACAGTGAAAAGAGAAGAGGACAGTGAATTCATCAGGTCACAAACAATAAGAAACTAAAGTGTTACCCGGAGAGTTGACTTACCAGAAGAAGTGTCTTGATTTTTCAGTGTAGGTCTTCGTGAAAAAGTCTGAGAGGAGCAGAGACAAACTCAGTCATTCATTTTTCTAAAACTTCCTGAAGTTACTTCCTCTTAATTGTCACTTACCACGTTCACACTGACTGCTGCGAGGATGGCGAAGATGATGAACCGATTCATCTTTATCTCTGGTTTCGCTTCTCCTTACCGGGAATATTTTTGGTCTGAGAACGGACTGAAAAGGGAACAACATTTGATGTAAAGCTCTTCTTCCCTTATATGGAGTTTATCTTAAAGCACATGACAGAACAAACATGAGAGACATGGCCTCTTGGTCTGGGTTTGAGCGTGCTCATCCTCTGGTCACAGAGTGTCACATCCCTGCTGATTGCATTTACTGCAGAGGAAATTAGGGTTTTAATGTGAGAGCAGCAGATAGTGCAAGGCTCACACTGTGCACTCTGTACTGTAAACATAATATTTATCTGTACAGCCAGTGTAATATCAATTTGGATCAGCTGATTACAGCATAGCAAAACACAGTCAAATCGCATTAGTTTAGCCATGCACTGCTCCAACATTATTTCTTATACACACTTGATGATCTCAAATGAAATGTAACTAATTTTTGGCAGTTTTAGTTTATAGTTTCTTGCATTCAAATATTAGTCTCAGATTTCAACCAGTTATCATTTTAGAGAATAAACTATAAGAGCTGCACACATTTCACAAAAGAAGACTTGTTGAGATCTATTTTACCTTTTTGTCCAAACGTGTAATTCTGATGAAGCTCTTTGTTTTCTCTTCCAGCTGAAGTGTCTCCGCTCCGATGTGCACCTGTGTTTTGTGAGGATGCAGACTCACACTGTTGTTGGTTCCTCTAGTGCTGCTGTGCTGATCCTCCTCAGTGTTACCTCCCGTTTTAAAACACAGAGAAGTGGGAGGGGTTTGTCAAAAGAAAACATCATCGCCATCCAATTACTGATCAGTATACTCTTTAAAAAAAGAATTGGTCATGTCCTGTGTGACACATCCACACAATGACTGCTCTCACCCCCCACCACCCCCACCTTAAGCCACAACCACACAGTCAGAAATATGTATCAGCTGTAGGTGCAAAAGAGCACATCACTCTCAGAGGCAGAACACCAGATTCAAAACTTTAACTTTTGAATTAAATGTAATTTAACCAATCTCATTGAGACACAGGGTCTCATTTCCAAGAGAGACCTGTTTCAGACGGACATAATACAACAATCAGTTACAGACAGACAGATATATAATGCAATACATACATTTAACAATAACAAAAGTGGAAGCAGATTAAAGTTTCTTGAGAATCTGGGGGAGGAAGTTATGACAAATAAATGTTAAAATCAGCGGGATTCTTTACTCCTTTATCAAGGAGATGGGACAAGCACTGTTGCTTACATAAAAAAAACACAGTGACTATGTACAGACTGAGCACTGGGTGTTGCACCAAAGACACATTGTAATGTTGGATTTATGTTGTGAATGGAGTTAGGAGGTAGTTTGTGTTTTTTCTTTAAATGTGACTTTTGAGGGTAACATTTATGCTTTTTTGTAAATGTATGTTTGTGGTATTTTGTTATTATTTGTGTGAAACCTTGGACGTCATGGGACGCAAGACAAATTTCAGAGTGATCTGACCATAAAGTGTAATCTTATCTTATTTTATCTTATAAACCTAAGGTTTGTCTGTATTGTAAAAATCCAAATCATCATTTACAGATGACACAAAATGCACCTGCACATTATTCAGATGAAATCTGCTTTGTAACAGCTAATGAAAACCTGCTTTTATTTACTAATTTATTAGGTTATTTGATTTTGTGTACTATTTCTTTTTCTGTGATTTCCACAATTAACAATCATTACTTTCACATGTGCAGCACATTGTACATCTGGAAAGAAATGTGCTTGGTTGTCTTTCTTCTGTAAGCAATAACTATATGGGTTAATTAATTAAATAAGTCCTGCTGAGTTGTATCGCAGTGTTACCATGCATAACTTCCTCTCAAACAAAAAGTATTACAATGAATTATGTGGGGATTTCTTGCGTAAAATCACCACTAGTTACCTCATTAATAACTCACATTTCCTGCTCTCTGACTATGACAATGGGCAAACATGACATCTTTGTTCAAGAATCCGGGACCGGATTTGTCTTTGAAGAATGTAGTTAATATGTAGCATGTCAGGAAGCATGAATCAACTTAACAAAACACAGTACTTCACTCATTTGGAGACCTCACTGGTCTTCTTTAAGTCCTATACAGGTGTTTTACCCCACAGAGAAATACACAGAAGTTAGCAAATCCAGGGAAAGATTTGTGGTTGAAATCATGTGCAACTTGGAGTGTTTTATTTTGACATTTTGTCTGAAGTGATCTGACTCCTCCAGTCCAGTCTAGACAGCTGTCATTCCCATGTCATGTTCCACAGGTTTAAGACTCACCTCTTTGAGTCCCAAGTATCTTCCTGAGCTTTCTTTCATACATCTATCTTCATCTAAATGAAAAAGAAAGATTGGTTGACAAAGGACAAGGGCACAGTTTTACTTTTCAGTTGAGTGTATTTGTGACATGTGACAAGCAGAAAATGGGAAACAAAGACCGACAAAACCAAAATATGACTCATATCATAATTTAAATGGAACTCACAAAGTTGCTTCCTATCTTACAAACAAGTGTTGTTGCTTTAGGCTACTGTCTGCCAGCAGAGTAACATTTAAACTCCAACAATGAGAGTTATTTCTTATTATTTTTCTAATTGACTCTGGATCACTGGAGCTTAAAATTGTGTGCAAAATGTCTCCCATAAAAGCTCTATTAAGACTCAGAAAGCTTTTTTAAAGGTACAACATTTATAAGCTAAGGAGCTATATACAGTAAAATATGAAGACTGAACATTTAACATTTTCAAATTCATACTCTTCTTCACAGGTAATGCAACCTCTACTTCTCTATTAGCCTAAATCACCACATACGCACCTCCTGCTTCTCTTTTCCAGTGTAGCCTACTCGACAGAGGTGGACCCTCCTTAGAATAAAAGTGAGAAATTGCAAGTCCACATCTACAGGGCCAGTTCAATACTAAAGTCTGAAGATAAATATATTTGCATTAAAGCAGAAGTAAGTGGTCCGGTCGTTTTCGCTAATGCTGCGTTCCAGGCAGGTTTTGAAATCGTAAACTACAACTTCAAGTCACAACTTACGACTTTGTAGCGTTTCAGGCAACCCACTCGTGTTTTTCCGACCTGTTTTACCGGTGAAAGTCACTATAACGGCCACTCGTAACTTCTGACCGGTGAACTCGTACCAGATCGAACTGGTACGACTTCACGGTCGGAAAAATACGAGTTTCCCTGAACGCACCATAACAGTCCTCGTCCCTACGTCGCCACATTCACGGCGTCCCTTGGCTGCACACACAGCCCTGCATGCCGTTCTCTCTCCTCATTGGATAAAAACTGTAGGATACGATAAATGTTTTCTCTTCGGCTCAGAGCAGAGCAGAGGGACTGACAGACCCGTGTTTCAGTCCAAACACTCTATGTAAGTGATTGCTGTCGGAAGATATAACTATTTAAGACTTATATTAACACAAATATATCACTTACTTCTGCTTTAAATTATCCTCAGGGAGGGTCCGTGTACGAAGTATAATTCAATTGCGTTGTTCACTTCGAACCATGAGAAATGTCATTTTTAGGGGTATTTCCTATGTCATTGACGTAAGACGTACAACGCAATTCAGCGCACCGAAGTGCCCGCTTGTTCCTTTCTCCAACTTGTACAATGAAAATTGAAAAAGGAAGTCGAGAGCCGGAACCAGCCTTCAAAATAAAAGCTCCGCGTTTTGAAGCATGTTGGCTACAGCGCCGGACAATTTAAAAGAAAAAAAAACCCCGAAACGAATTAAATACAAACTCACAACAAATCGCCTAAACGATTATCATTTCATAAATGATATAAAGTGATATTTCGGCTACTTTCCCCACAACTGTCAGGATCCCTGGGGATTTTCACAATAAGGGCACTGGATCGCACTGAGATGCTGTCTTGACGTGAGGTGAGTGAGTCAAACTCTGTTGTGGTTGATGACTTCATCACTGCTGCACTCTTGAAGTAGGTCACACGTTATGTTGTTTTTCATTTTTTCGACCTAACTTCAAGTTGTTGACCTGTAGCTAACGGTTAGCTCCAGAAGATAATCAACGCTAGCAATGCTAATTGTTTACAGGTAAACTAGCTAGCGGTTGTAGCTAAGTAACAGCTGTTGGATGCTAACGTTACGTCTTTTGTTATTATCAGCTCTTTAACGCCACCTCATTTGAATATTTTCTTCTCTAAGTCTGTGAGAAATGTCCTCATTTATGGTAGAAGTGAATAAATACGCGTTTTTGATTTATTAAATGCTAGTTGTGTTCACAACTGTGTAACATAACTTATTACCAGCATCATGTTTGTCCACGCAGACTACAGAGCAGTCTAAACTAAGTCTAAATGAAATATGAAATGTCATGTGTGTCTCTATTTGGCAGATGTGGGTCCACCGTGAGCTGATGCATGAACTCATCCTATGACAGCACCAGGATCAGCTTGAAAACAGCTGGTAAGTTGAGAGTAACCAGTGAGTAGAGTCCATCATTTAGACACATTTAGGGCATTTTGATCATCACATTTCCACGGACACGACTCCCTGTCATCATTTCATCAATTTATAATGTTTAAAGTTTGAATTCAGTGGGGAAGCTTTTAGTCTTCTTCTTTGATGTGGTGCATTTGTGTGGCAGCGTTATAGCGCCACGCCAGCTCCACACAGGCCTGCCACAATACTACAGTATTTTGAGTCGTGTATACACAGTCTGAAAGACCTCATCATTCCTTACTGTCCTACCAGAGCACTCTGCTCCCAGAACGCAGGTCTGTTAGTGACTTCCAGTATCTCTAAAACAGACTGGGAGGTAGAGCCTTCAGTGACCGGGCTCCTTTACTGTGGAACCAGCTCTCTCCATGGGTCAAAGAGGCAGACACTCTAACTACATTTAAGTCTAGACTTAAGACCCTCCTCTATGACAGAGCTTGCAGTTAGAGCTGGTTCAGGTAGCTCTGAACCATTTTATAGCTACACAGCTACAGTATAGGCTTAGACTGCTGGGGGACACATCATGTTACAGGAAGCCCTCTCCTCTCCTCTCTTTTTGTGTTGTCATTATCTGTTGTACTTTGGCCTTGGTCTTACACCCTCTCTGTGTTTTCCACAGATTTCTCTAGAGCTCCACCTGCAGCGCCTGCTTTCCTCTGCCCCTACACCAACCAGCCTGCCCATCAGTACTCCTGCTCTCCTGTGGATGGAGTGTCACTCACCTCAGATGCTTTTGAAGGAGCTTCAACATGTCTGCTTTCTGAGTCCCAAATTGTACCTACTAAGAATGGCTTTCACAGCAAAACACAGCCTGCTTTCTAGTGCAAAGGATAGTACTAAGACACAGACATGCTGGGTGCTAGGATTTTACAAATGTTGAACAATTAATAAATTAATTTGGAATTTATATTACCTCCAGAACTTCCATTGGCTCACAACTCCTTATCACATTCAGTTCAAAGTCCTTCTCCTCACCTTCAAAGCCCTCCAGAACCAGCCCCATCCTACCTCACTGACCTTGTTGGACCATCACACCCCTCCCACTGCCTCCGCTCCTCCTCCCAGTACCAAGCACAAAACCTGGGGTTACAAAGCCTTCTCCATCGCTGCCCCCTCCCTTTTGAACTCTCTCCTCAACACATCCGTGACTGTACGGGCTGAAATGCTCTCAAATATTTGCTCAAAACCCACCTTTTCAAACTTGCTTTTTATTTTTAAGTGTAATAAGCTTCTGTGTTTCATTGTTCATGTATTGATCATCTTCTTTGTTGTATTTATTTCATGTATTCTTTTATCTTGTTTGTTTTACTATGTAAAGGTGACTTTGAGTAAATAAATAAATAGAATGTTTTTATTATTTTTATTAATCAGTGATTGACACAGTGCTTCAGACAAGAGGCTCATGAGGTCAGCAGAAACAATCATAGGGTCACACTACCCATCTACTTCAGAGTGGGCACAACAATGTTGTTTGTCAAGTGCAGAAGCATCATTAGAGACTCCTCACCTTTTGAACAGCCTCTCCCAACTCCCTCCATCGGATCAGAGATATTGCAGTCAGAGACGCAGTACTGTAAGACTCAAGTTACAGTATGTAAAGTGTCTGATGACAATAAAGATAACCTTGACTTTAACCATAACACATCCTAACTTAATTCTTCTGTAGCAAAAGAGTTCGAGACAGGCACCACACAGTTTAAAGCATGACAAGATATCTCATATGTGTGAACAATTGTAAAAAAAGAAGTAAGAAATCCAATGCATTTTGAGTGTACAGCAATATGAACAAAGGCTCCCGCACACTGTCTTTACTTGCATAGGTTTATTAAACAACGTTTCGGTCCCGAGACCTTTGTCAGGTTCACAAGGACGGTCTCAGGACCGAAATGTTGTTTAATTAACCTATGCAAGTGAAGACAGTGTGCGGGAGCCTTTGTTCATGTTTCTCAACCACACGGGTCTTCTCCGACGCACCTGTCCGTCTGTGCCGGTGTGCATGAGTTTCAGCTCAGCTTTGAGTGTACAGCAATAGAAGTTATAGTTGTAGTAGGGTACATTGATTCATTTTCATATGTAAACACTGCCTTTTAATTTACTGGATGATGATAAGAGAAGAGATGGTTATTCTTTGTCCAGTGCCCAGATGAAACATGCACAGTAGCTCATACGGGTCACAAAAATCAAAGTCATCATAAATCATTGTGGTATTTTTGTTGTTTGTATTCATCAGTGATGGTGTACACAACATGGCCGAATTCTGTCAGTAAAGCAATGCAACAGTTCTTGAAGATGAGATCATTTTACTTGTGCAATTGTCCCCTTTCTTGCCACACTCAAAAGCCTATCATAATGCTAAATGTCTCCAATAATTGGAGGGTGCTATAAAATATCCACTAACCTAAAGAAATGGTGTGTTGTAGGATGGGTACATACTGTTATGAATCATGGGTGGTAATTAAATGAAATACATTTACAGTAAATTGATGTATAAATGTATTACAATAAGTGACAAGATGCTAAGAAATCTGAATAATAAGTCTGTTATACAGCCTCTCCAGTGCAGGTCAGTGAGGTTAGGACTGAGCAAAGTTTCATGCTTCATACTGTGGTTGTAAAAAATAAAATGTCAGTACAATGCAGTTAACAAACACATCAGAGTCAGGTTGTGAGTTCCAACTTACAACATTTAATTCATGAACACAATGCATCAAAACAATAGAAAGTAACTCATTTCCAAAAACAAGAAGAAGAAGAAGAAAAAAAAAAAGAAAGATTCAGTAAGTTCCCCTGATGACTTGCATGCTTCTGACTGGATGGGGCCTGGTTCTGGAGGGCTTTGAAGGTGAGGAGAAGGACTTTGAACTGAATGTGATAAGGAGTTGTGAGCCAATGGAAGTTCTGGAGGTAATATACATTCCAAATTAATTTATTAATTGTTCAACATTTGTAAAATCCTAGCACCCAGCATGTCTGTGTCTTAGTACTATCCTTTGCACTAGAAAGCAGGCTGTGTTTTGCTGTGAAAGCCATTCTTAGTAGGTACAGTTTGGGACTCAGAAAGCAGACATGTTGAAGCTCCTTCAAAAGCATCTGAGGTGAGTGACACTCCATCCACAGGAGAGCAAGAGTACTGATGGGCAGGCTGGTTGGTGTAGGGGCAGAGGAAAGCAGGCGCTGCAGGTGGAGCTCTAGAGAAATCTGTGGAAAACACAGAGAGGGTGTAAGACCAAGGCCAAAGTACAACAGATAATGACAACACAAAAAGAGAGGAGAGGAGAGGGCTTCCTGTAACATGATGTGTCCCCCAGCAGTCTAAGCCTATACTGTAGCTGTGTAGCTATAAAATGGTTCAGAGCTACCTGAACCAGCTCTAACTGCAAGCTCTGTCATAGAGGAGGGTCTTAAGTCTAGACTTAAATGTAGTTAGAGTGTCTGCCTCTTTGACCCATGGAGAGAGCTGGTTCCACAGTAAAGGAGCCCGGTCACTGAAGGCTCTACCTCCCAGTCTGTTTTAGAGATACTGGAAGTCACTAACAGACCTGCGTTCTGGGAGCAGAGTGCTCTGGTAGGACAGTAAGGAATGATGAGGTCTTTCAGACTGTGTATACACGACTCAAAATACTGTAGTATTGTGGCAGGCCTGCGTGGAGCTGGCGTGGCGCTATAACGCTGCCACACAAATGCACCACATCAAAGAAGAAGACTAAAAGCTTCCCCACTGAATTCAAACTTTAAACATTATAAATTGATGAAATGATGACAGGGAGTCGTGTCCGTGGAAATGTGATGATCAAAATGCCCTAAATGTGTCTAAATGATGGACTCTACTCACTGGTTACTCTCAACTTACCAGCTGTTTTCAAGCTGATCCTGGTGCTGTCATAGGATGAGTTCATGCATCAGCTCACGGTGGACCCACATCTGCCAAATAGAGACACACATGACATTTCATATTTCATTTAGACTTAGTTTAGACTGCTCTGTAGTCTGCGTGGACAAACATGATGCTGGTAATAAGTTATGTTACACAGTTGTGAACACAACTAGCATTTAATAAATCAAAAACGCGTATTTATTCACTTCTACCATAAATGAGGACATTTCTCACAGACTTAGAGAAGAAAATATTCAAATGAGGTGGCGTTAAAGAGCTGATAATAACAAAAGACGTAACGTTAGCATCCAACAGCTGTTACTTAGCTACAACCGCTAGCTAGTTTACCTGTAAACAATTAGCATTGCTAGCGTTGATTATCTTCTGGAGCTAACCGTTAGCTACAGGTCAACAACTTGAAGTTAGGTCGAAAAAATGAAAAACAACATAACGTGTGACCTACTTCATGAGTGCAGCAGTGATGAAGTCATCAACCACAACAGAGTTTGACTCACTCACCTCACGTCAAGACAGCATCTCAGTGCGATCCAGTGCCCTTATTGTGAAAATCCCCAGGGATCCTGACAGTTGTGGGGAAAGTAGCCGAAATATCACTTTATATCATTTATGAAATGATAATCGTTTAGGCGATTTGTTGTGAGTTTGTATTTAATTCGTTTCGGGGTTTTTTTTCTTTTAAATTGTCCGGCGCTGTAGCCAACATGCTTCAAAACGCGGAGCTTTTATTTTGAAGGCTGGTTCCGGCTCTCGACTTCCTTTTTCAATTTTCATTGTACAAGTTGGAGAAAGGAACAAGCGGGCACTTCGGCGCGCTGAATTGCGTTGTACGTCTTACGTCAATGACATAGGAAATACCCCTAAAAATGACATTTCTCATGGTTCGAAGTGAACAACGCAATTGAATTATACTTCGTACACGGACCAGGGAGCCTCTTTGCTTTCATACCCAGTTCCTCCTTGGCCTCTAAATAGTCTGCAGACAAGCTGAACTGCCTTTAAATAAAACAATTACTAATTATTGATCAGTTGTTAAACAATGAGTTCTCACGTTTAAATAAAATCTGAAATATGTCTTGTGTCACAAATTCAACAACAAACAAAATGAAACTCCAGACAGTTACTGTGCATATTGCACTGGTTGTCATTGCACCAGCTCTTAATCAACTTTAAACCACAACCACGTCACATTTCCTGACAAAATGCATGTATCTTGTGGTCAGCTGTAATACACGGCTGCATCATCTTTTCTTTGATAGATTGAGAAACTATGAGTTCTCCCCGTTGGGAACCAAACAATGACACATTAATCTATCAATCGCACATTTCAGTAGCCTACTAACAATATTAAAAGTATTTTTGTTGTCTTCTTGGATTTTGAAAGGATTAGTCAGGCTTGAAAATTTGCAACTGTGCACCAACTAAAGTTCTCTTTTTTAATTTAATGGTCTTATTTCATAATTGAAACAAAGGAATCAAAACAATGAGGGATTATAAAGCCAAAATTGTATGAGTCTGGCTGGGGAATAAAACACCTGACTAGCATCGAAATTATGTTCATGTTTTTAACTCATTGAGTGCCAACCACGTAATTTCTCGTTTTTCGTTCCCATGCGTTGAGTGCCAAAAACGAAATTTTTCGTTTTTTGCTTTTTTTTTAAATTATGAAAATAGACACTTTAATACACATTATATGTAAATTTGGGGACTCTACGACGAGGAGAACTGAAATAGATGACGATCAAAGTCACATGACAGCTCATGATCTGGAAGTTTTTATCATAACTCAGCTTCTGCAAACGGAGTTCTGCATGCAGATGCAGCAGCTGCTCTGCTGCTGCTCCGCTCTCACCCGCGAGGCTGCAGCAGCTGGGAGCTGAACCAGGAAGCTCTCAGCCCACTGTCCCGCCCGGTCTTCATCTGGAGCAACACCGTGTCCTCCCCAAAGTCCTCCCGCGGTAAAATCTGATGGTCTCTGGGTCAAAGCAGACCGGCGCCACCGACCCGTACCACAGAAGGACCACGACCACCGGCGGGACCGGTGTTCGCGAGCCGCTGTGGCCGGCAGAGCCTCACGTTCCGCGGCGAGAGGCTGTGACACGGCACGGTGCGTCTGTGTTATTGCTGTTTAGTGGCGCCCCCCCGCCCCCGATGGTGGTTTTGTGAATAGAACAACAATTGTTGTATATATTTATCTTATACGAGCCCTTTGATCCAGAAATGCGAGTGTGAGAAGAGCGACAGGCACAAACAGAGCACCTTTCATAAAAGACGCTCTATCTCCTTTTCTAGAAAAAAAGGAGGGATTTTGGTGAAACCCAGCCATGTTTAGCTTGACTTTTCTCAGGAACGGAGGCACGTAGAAACAAACGGTTTGTGGCCATTTGAAGGATAAAGTTAAACCTTTCAAATGAGCCACAGTATGTGTTGGTGGCAATAATATAGAATACATTATGGCTCTAAAATAAAAAGTCAAATATGGTCTAATTTGCCGGTACACTTGACTAAAACTTTGGAAAGGAGCGCGGCACTCAATGAGTTAAGATTAATCCATAATGCATCAATTCATTACTTCATAATATTATGTATCATCCAAAAAAGGAGAATTTGCTGATTAAATAAATATAAGTATAATGCAGCTATAGCATAAATGTAGGCTATATAAGATTTACATAGCACTTATTTTATTTTTTCTTTCTATGGATGGTTTGATTTATTGTGTATTTGTTAATCTGTACAGTATACAGCTGACTGTAATACACTTCCTAGGCTACTTTATTTCAGACACAGATTAGGTCCATAGAGACAAGACAATAAAACAATAATCTATATTAAAATAAAATTGCAGTACTTTGGGGAATTTTCCACACACACCGAGTCTGACAATAAAAAAATGTCACATTACTGGACCGTGAGCTGCTGACAGAAACTGTGCATATGGCGCCATCTAGTGGTCAAACTAAAACACTGTCAACTTTTGGTAATGGTCCCTTCCGAGCAGCTCCTGACAGGCCGGTGGCTGTCTGAAAAGAGAAACAAGCAGGATGCTTAGGCTACTTCACGGTCGTGTTTACGTTCAATCCCTCAAGTCAAATGTTTGGGTTTGAAAACTTTGACCTATTATCCATAGCCACATTAAGGGACACTGCCTGCGCCATCTTGTGGTGATATCACAAATTACACCAATTTCTTTGGGGGGGGGGGGGGGGGGGGGGGATGGCGGGAATTTCAGCCGGAGCCTTCTATGGCAGTTCCCGAAAGATAAAAGACCAAGGTAAGAATAAATCCAAATTTTATGAATGAAACCGGTGTATTTATGTACAACAATGTCTTTGTCTTCATATGGCATTAAAATTTGACACATTTTAGTAATAGTAGCAGACTAGGACATCAATAAATGTCACGTCCTCGTTTGAGGACAATGGGACTATATGTTATTAAAGTACCATGTTTTCAAAGAAATTGGTGTGATTTGTGATATCACCACAAGATGGCGCAGGCATCGTCCCTAAATGTGGCTCAAGTTTTTAAAAATGGAGTATCATGCATAGACTGTAAAAATAAGGTATCATGGTGCTAAGAGGCAAAAATGTAGCCCACCTGTCGTAAAAATGTGTCCTCGTATGACGCAGGGTCAGCGGGATGGGGCATCTATAGCTCAATGGGTTGAGCAGGCGCCCCATATAAGCTATAGTCCTTGCTGCAGCCTGCCTGGTTCTAATCCCCCATCAATTAAACACATAAAAGCCTCAAATAATACTTGTTTAAAAATCAACGGGATGACAAAAATTCTTTACTCCTTCATCAAGAAGATGGGATAAGCACTGTTCCTACATTAAAAAACAAAACAAAGCAAAAAACACAGTGACTATAAACCTAAAGATGTAGCCTACATCCTTGGTTTTGGTTTGTCTGTATTGTAAAAATGCAAATCATCATTTGCAGATGACACTAAATGCACCTGCACATTATTCAGATGAAATCTGCTTTGTAACAGCTAATGAAAACCTGCCTTTATTTACTAATTTATTAGGTTATTGATTTTGTGTATTTCTTTATCTGTGATTTCCACAATTAACAATCATTAGGCCTACTTTCACATGTGCAGCACATTGTAGGTCTACATTTGGAAAGAAATGTGCTTGGTTGTCTTTCTTCTGTAAGCAATAACTATATGGGTTAATTAATTAATTAAGTCCTGCTGAGTTGTTATTTAAGACAGGTTTCTTCAGAAATCTTACATTGCAGTGTTACCATACATAACTTCCGCTTAAATAAAAAGTATTACAATGAATAATGTGGGGATTTCTTGAGTAAAATCGCTATAGTTACCTCATTAATAACTCACTGTTTTGTTTTGTTTTTAATTTAAATAATGCTGCATAAAAACTAAAGTCACAGTGTTTAAATGTAGTCAAAGTAAATTCTTTTTAAAATGGGTTTTATATAAATATAGCCTACCACTGCAAAAATCTTGACTTGGGATGATACAGCAGACAAAAGTGCTAGGTTTCTTTTAGCCATGCTAGCAGTGTTGATCCATCACATTGTGACTGATATGACCAGATTTAGCCGAATCATCATTCAAAGCTTTGATAAGAATAGTTGTGCAGACATTAGAATCCCAATGACTATTGGGGATCCCATTACCAATCCACCATGAGGTTTTGGTTTTGAGTGAAATACTAATTTTGTTTATTCATGTTCCTGCATGATTCATTGTAATAACTTTGGTTTCATGCCTAAATACCTGCAAAGCTTTCCCATCAGCCTTGGCTGTATTTTGAGCAAGTTCAACCTAGGAAATGTTGACATGCTAAATTGAATTATGTGAACACAAACATTGTACAGTACTTGATACATGCTTAAGAGCTACATGTTAACATGGTCACTGTGCACATGTTACTGTGACATGCTCGCACACCTCTCCCCTCTGGTCTGGTCCCATTCACCCTGGAGAAAAGAGATAAAAGATTACTTCTGGTTTCACTGCACCAACATTGCTTTGTTTTGTTAGTAGACATTGGTTTTCGATCAGTTATGCGCAGTTCTGGCTCTGTCTGTAAAAAGCAAACACAAAGGCTGAAAGTCAAGTCAAACAAGAAAAACCCTGAACATTTCCTTTTGTGTCATTTACCACAAACCACCAAAGAGGTATGAGAACAGATTCTCCAACTATATTCATCTGACAAATCAAAAACAGAGATATTTAAGGAAGTATCAATTTTATGACTCATGAAAATGAAAGGTCCCGTTGTTTGTGTTCCCAAACGAAAACAACGTATTATTGATCCACTGTCTTTCAAGAATACAGCAAGGTACACTGACCCAGTTTGTATGCCATTATTGCGAAATAAAAAGTTTAAAGTATAATAAATAATGATTGATGAGCTATCCATACATAGGCCTAATTTTTACACAACAGTGCCCTCCAGTGTTTAATGAGGGGTCTTCCCTGTCTGACTACCAGACTCAGTAGTTTGGATTTCTTAATTTCACATGTTCTTCATTTCTTGTTCTTTTAACTGTTAAAAAGAAAAAATGTTTCACTCATGAGAAATGACAGGAGACCGTTTCTATTCGTCGAGCTGCAGACGTACGCCGCTCCGTCGTCACTCACGTTCAACCATGGATGTATTATATTAACGCGTTCAACCAAGGGGGCAGTTGTCGGTCTGAGAAGTGAAGCTCACTTCCGCGTTCAAAAAACTGCAATCCCCTCGAATTCCTCTGGGGGCTGGTGTCAGAAGGGAGCATTCCCCATAGACCCCCATGTTAAAATCGCCGACTTTACATCCTCAGTAAACATGTTAAAAGCCTGGTGTCAGCACGTTTTTTTTTCTCAATCGATAGTTTCTACCCCCGCACACACTCTGAGGGGGGTGAATTTTTTTTTAACTCTACCGTTTTACTGTTATTAGGTTAAAATTCTGGCCAATTAGGGCGCGGAAACGTTGAGTGACAGGTCCGAGCAGCTCCGTGGACAGCTGCTTCGAGGCCAGTGGGCGGGTTCTCGGCCGGCCAATCCAACATGGCGCTGTTCAGGCCGCCATATTGGAGTCACAAAAACGACTCCCCAAAACCAATGGGTGACGTCACGGATGCTACGTCCATTCTTTTTACAGTCTATGCGTTCAACACATTCTTTACAACAACGCTTCACTTCCTGATCTCGCTACGGAAGCCGCACAAGCCCAAACCGTAACACAGATGGCTCAAAACTCAAAACATATTCAAAACGTATTACTAGTCAATATAAATCAGCGCAAATGACAAAACAATAATAAATGGCGCTTACGGGCATAAACACAGAGTTTGAGGATTAATGAGCACAATATACCGTGTGTAATACAAATAGTATTTATTATTTGAAAACAAATGCGCAACAGCAGGGCCAGCCTTATACATGAGGAAATGCTTGTAAAATTAAATAAGATAAATACAATTTATAATAGCTTGCTTTAAATATCCATACTCTTTGTATGAAAAGTTCATGTATACATTATAAAAACATATTATATATATCTATAACAAAATATCTTTTAAAAAAACATTAATTCAGAACTGTCACAGTAAAAGGTCACTGTGCAAAAAACCCGTTTTCAATGCACAGAAAGCAATGCCTATCAGCCACCAAACCTCCTACATCTGTACGCTTGCATACAGATTTTTCCTTAAAGAAACGTGCAATGCCAAAGAGGTAACTTTCTGCCACAACTTCACTTTGGGGGATACATGATCCCTTTGGTGTACTGAGGGAGCCCTGTGTTCTCTGCGATCCAGTCGTTGTAGCTGGTGACTTGTGTGTAAACACCTGGTTTGTCTTTCTTGGCACAGTTGTCGCCCCAGCTCACCACCCCGAACAGAAACAGCTGGCCTGACACGTCACACACCAGTGGACCACCGGAGTCACCCTGTGAGAAGAGGAAAACAGCATGTCAGTTTTAAAGGCTGTCGCTGAATAAAGAGATGACCTATAATCGATAATCGATCGGTCTCTTCTCACATCCAGTTTAAATGCTGCCAAAGGTCACAGAGTTTCTAACACACTGCATGGGCCCTAATTTCTTGGCGCAACTCAGGGTGGCGCAGCGAGGCGAGCCCTGACGCAGCTGGCGAAGTGGTATTATCGTCCAGTGCAACAAGGTGCGCAGCGGATTCGGTAAATTGGCAGACTGCTGTGCGCTGAGATGGGAGTGGTCGCGCAGCAGGGGGAGGTGTCGACAGATTCACCGTGGCGCAGTGACAATTTGTTGCCGATAGACCACGCGGAGAGTGCGCTGAAAGCTCGCCAGCTCCAACCTGGTCTAATCTCAGCGCAAGGCGAAGCGCAGCCAGCGCAGTGGCAATTTGACTGCCCAGCGCGCAGTGCGTACACATCACCAAGACCTCACAGGCAGATTTCCACACTTCCAGGCACATTTAAATGCAATTAATAATAATAATAATAATAATAATAATCACAATAACCCCTATTTATTGTATCTGAATCAGCACATACACCTATATCTATATAGATTGTCCCGTCACACTGATGGCAGACCAAAGGCTTGCGTAGCCTAATGGAAACTCAGCATGACTGAATTAACACAGATGAAACCAGGGAGGGACTGAGACAGCCGTGGATGTCCCAAGAGCAGGTGTTGACACTACACACTGTGCCGTTGCAGATTATCAGCTATTTATTTATTTATTTACTTATTGATTTATTAGGGGCCAGCGCCGCATCGTCACGCGACCATAACAAATAAAACTGAAAACAAATAAACTATCATCTCTCACAGCAAACCACAATCAGCCTGGCATCATAGTGAGCAGATATTCACATCTCCATCTCAGGTAAATTCTAAAGAAAAAAGAAAAAGAGAGACGCTCCGCGATGCCTCCGTTACGCACAGCTGTTTGTTTATGTTGTGATCTGTGCACGCGTGTTTAAATATAGGTTAGATAGATAGATAGATAGACCTGGATAACATCATAACCTCCTCCCTCCCAGACTACTTTTGCATCATCAGCCCGTGAGGTCTGTTCGCGCGACCGGACACTGCCAGCTTGGACCGGACCAGAACATCAGTTTCCTCTCGTCTCACTTGCTCTGACAGATTGAGAGCTGTTGGCCCAGTAAAAAAAAACAAAAAACAAAACACACACACCCCTTTTCCATTAATAAAGACACTCATATTTAGTAACCTATATTTAAACACGTGTACACAGATCACAACATAACAAACAGCTGTGCGTAACGGATGCATCGCGGAGCGTCTCTCTTTTTCTTTTTTCTTTAGAATTTACCTGAGAGGGGAGATGTTAATATCTGCTCACTATGATGCCAGGCTGATTGTGGTTTGCTGTGAGAGATGATAGTTTATTTGTTTTCAGTTTTATTTGTTATGGTCGCGTGACGATGCGGCTCAATAAATCAATAAGTAAATACATAAATATAGCAGATACTCGTGTAGTGTCAACACAGCAGTAATCCATCCTCATCTTTCATCTGTGCAGCCTTTGATGTGTCATCAGTGTGACGGGACAATCGATATAGATGTGCTGAATGTCTATGCTGTAATCTGTAGGTGCTGATTCAAATCTTCTCTTCCACGGTGAAATCAAACGTCCGCCTTGCGCGCGCGGCGGATTTAAAGGCGAGGAGAGGAGCTCATTTGATTGGTGAAGATCTGACTCGGCTGTGTCAAACCCACTCCACGCCTTCTCTCCTCCCTCTATGCCATTTGCGCCGGTGGGAGGGAAGTAGGCGGGATGCGCTCCGCTGCGTTTCGAAGGAAAATTGCAATCTGCTCCTGACCACTCCCCGTTGGCGAAGCGAAGGCAAGGCGCAGGCCTGATCCGCTCCGCCTGCACCTAGTTCACGAAATTAGAGCCCCATGTCTGCATGTGAGCTTACAAGTTCACTTCTTTATGTTCACAATGACGACATCTTGAAAGCAGGAAATCTTCTTCTTCTTTTTTTTAAGTGAACATACACACATGTTCACATAACAGGTCACGTGGCTCACCTCGCAGGCGTCAGCTGTCCAGTCAGGGCTCCCGGCACACATCATGTTGTCACTGATGAGATCTCCGTAGTACGACTCTCGTCTACAGTCGGCCTGGGAGATCAGCCTCACTTCGGCTTGTTTCAGATATTGTGAGGAGCTCGCCCCTGCAGTTAACACAATGCCAAGTGTAAGAGTCACTGAAGCGGCCGAGAGGTCGACCTTGAGTCTGAAGGTTAGAGGATATGAGGTTACTCACCGAATGCCTCCGTCCCAAATCCTGCGACGCTGCATGGAAATCCTACAGGAAGATGAGTGTGAGCTGGAGGAAGACACACCGTGCGGGTAGACGCCGTCTTTGCTGCACAACCTCCATCCGGGCTTTTTATCATCAGCAGCGCTGAAATGTGAAAACAAACTTTGAGAACAGCACACAAAGCAGCCTTACTGGTGTCTTTCTTCGCAGTTGTGTACATATAGGCTACACACAGTGATGTTTGTGCTCACCGATGTCATGGTTGTAGTTGATGGATGCGTCCAAATCTTTGTGGGATATCTGTTTTTCCACAGTAAAGAACTGCTCATTGTCGGCATTGGTCTCATTGATGGCAGACTTCCCCAGGTAAACAGTCAGATCCTCAGTTTTGATCTTTTTCCTGAACAAAAACACACACACACACAAGTGAGCAAACATACGTATTACATACCCATATGAGTCATACTGTCAGTGTAGTAGCTACAAGAGCTGCAGTGGAGGAAATGATAGTGGTTTTTTTTCTGACCTGTCAGCGAAACAGTGAGCAGCCGAGAGAACCCAGCAAGGTGAGATGAGAGAGCCGCCACAGAGGAAACGGCCCTTGTGATAGATAGCGGCCACCCATGGGTGCGACTCTATGGCTGTGAAAGAGCCTCCCACGACTTTATGCCTCCTCCGCTCTGACCTTTCACCGCACGTGAGCTCTGCAGGGCACACACGAAGGTCAGTGAGTGTATATGACAAGATATCACCATGCAAGTAATAAAAGGTATTTAAAGAACTGAATTTACCCGTATCGACAACTGGTGGAGCTTTTGTCGATGGTGTAGAGCCTGTGTGTGAACAGAACACAGGGATTTTTAGAATCAAACCAATCAAACTATAAAGTATTTTAATGATCTTTCATTCTCAAGCTTCAGCATACATTTAGGGATTCTGCAGAATTTCTTCTCAATCCTCCACCCATTTTGGACATAGCACCACGGCATCAAGCTCTGGTCAGGATTCCTGTGATTTGAGTGGGATAATATTAAAATACATGACACCTATTCCAGTAAATCTAGATCCCAGATTGGTGACTTAAATCATACCTGCAGTAACGATGACGGCCAACTCCCTCCGAAGCTCCCCAGTCGTGTCTAACCCTGCTCCAGAGGAGACATTTGCTGCCGGATGCCGTCTTGGACTCGAATCCCCTGTAGCTGCTCCCGTCTCCAGACTGACACATGTCTGAAGGTCACAGTGAAAAGAGAAGAGGACAGTGAATTCATCAGGTCACAAACAATAAGAAACTAAAGTGTTACCCGGAGAGTTGACTTACCAGAAGAAGTGTCTTGATTTTTCAGTGTAGGTCTTCGTGAAAAAGCCTGAGAGGAGCAGAGACAAACTCAGTCATTCATTTTTCAAAAACTTCCTGAAGTTACTTCCTCTTAAAGTGATAGTTCATCCAAAATTCAAATTTCCGGCGCTCCGTGCAGCACTGCATGTCCATATGACGGTTGCGATTCGCATCTTGCGAACAGGGCTCACTTTTCTTCATCCAAAAAGACACTCCAAAAAAACATCCAAATACCTCCTCACAGCTCGTCTGTAATGTAAGAGCAGTGCTGGGAGCTTCTGCTACAAACAAGCTTAAAATATATTCTTATTTAACTTTTTCTTTTTTTTTTTTTACTTTTTTCAGAACAATTTCTCATGTTGGGGCTTCAATTGACCCTTTGCACGTGACGTCACATTCCACTCGCGGGAGATAGGGACGCCATGATGGACGGCAAAAGAACAGTGGACGTCAATTTAATTCAATGGGGCGCGTTATAGTTTTGTGACATACCGTGGTTGTGAGTGAAATGAGTGAAATTTGAATTTTGGGTGAACTATCCCTCTAACTGTCACTTACCACGTTCACACTGACTGCTGCGAGGATGGCGAATATGATGAACCGATTCATCTTATTCTCTGGTTTCTTTTCTCCTTACCGGGGATATTTTTTTGTCTGAAAAGGGAACATAACATAACAACATTTGATTTAAAGCTCTTCTTCCCTTATATGGAGTTTATCTTAAAGCACGTGACAGAACAAACACGAGAGACATGGCCTCTTGGTCTGGGTTTGAGCGTGCCCAGAGTGTCACATCCCTGCTGATTGCGTTTGTTGCAGAGGAAATGAGGGTTTTAATGTGAGAGCAGCAGATAGTGCAAGGCTCACACTGTGCACACTGTAAACATAATATTTATCTGTACAGCCAGTGTAATATCAATTTGGATCAGGTGATTACAGCATAGCATATAAACACAGTCAAATCACATTAGTTTAGCCATGCACTGCTCCAACATTATTTCTTATACATACTTGATGATCTCAAAGGAAATGTAACACATTTTTGACTGTTTTTAGTTTATAGTTTCTTGCATTCAAACATTAGTCTCAGATTTCAACCAGTTATCATTTTAGAGAGTAAACTATAAGAGCTGCACACATTTCACAAAAGAAGACTTGTTGAGATCTGTTTTACCTTTTTGTCCAAACGTGTAATTCTGATGAAGCTCTTTGTTTTCTCTTCCAGCTGAAGTGTCTCCGCTCCGATGTGCACCTGAGGATGCAGACTCACACTGTTGGTTCCTCTAGTGCTGCTGTGCTGATCCTCCTCAGTGTTACCTCCTGTTTTAAAACACAGAAGTGGGAGGGGTTTGTCAAAAGAAAACATCATCGCCATCCAATTACTGATCAGTATACTCTTTAAAAAAAGAATTGGTCATGTCCTGTGTGGCACGTCCACACTGACTGCTCTCACCCCCCACCACCCCCACCTTAAACCACAACCACACAGTCAGAAATATGTATCAGCTGTAGGTGCAAAAGAGCACATCACTTTCAGAGGCAGAACACCAGATTCAAAACTTTAACTTTAACTTTTGAATTAAATGTATTTTAACCTTTATTTAAACAGATAATCTCATTGAGACACAGGGTCTCGTTTCCTAGAGAGACCTGTTTCAGACGGACATAATACAACAATTAGTTACAGACAGACAGACAGATATATAATACAATACATACATTTAACAATAAAAAGTGGAAGCAGATTTAAAGTTACTACAGGTCTTCAATAATGCTTTTTCCAGTGCCCTACTGGGATCAAGCTGGACAGCATGAGATCCTGCTGTAGTGCGGGATCTCATGCTGTCCAGCTTGAATAACTCCTGATAAGTAAGAATACTACTACTGTGGTATAAACTCTGAATCCCTTCATGTACAGTAAAATGAAGTGAATGAAAAACACATGTAGGCAGTTAATTCCTTGATTCCTTGATTTCCCTCATGAAACTGTAAAATTAGATTAGATGCTTGATCCAGCTCTGGAAATCTACTACATGTCTAGACTGGTTTCTTGAGAATCTGGGGGAGTAAGTTGTGACAAATGTTAAAATCAGCAGGATGGGGCATTGTATAGCTCACTGGGTTGAGCAGGCGCCCCATATACAGAAGCTATAGTCCTTGCTGCAGCCTGCCTGGTTCTAATCCCCCATCAATTAAACACATAAAAGCCTCAAATAATACTTGTTTAAAAATCAACGGGATGACAAAAATTCTTTACTCCTTTATCAAGAAGATGGAATAAGCACTGTTGCTTACATTAAAAAAAACACAGTGACTATAAACCTAAAGATGTACATCCTTGGTTTTGGTTTGTCTGTATTGTAAAAATCCAAATCATCATTTGCAGATGACACTATGCACCTGCACATTATTCAGATGAAATCTGCTTTGTAACAGCTAATGAAAACCTGCTTTTATTTACTAATTTATTAGGTTATTTGATTTTGTGTATTTCTTTATCTGTGATTTCCACAATTAACAATCATTACTTTCACATGTGCAGCACATTGTACATCTGGAAAGAAATGTGCTTGGTTGTCTTTCTTCTGTAAGCAATAACTATATGGGTTAATTAATTAATTAAGTCCTGCTGAGTTGTTATTTAAGACAGGTTTCTTCAGAAATCTTACATCACAGTGTTACCATACATAACTTCCTCTCAAACAAAAAGTATTACAATGAATAATGTGGGGATTTCTTGAGTAAAATCGCCACTAGTTACCTCATTAATAACTCACATTTCCTGCTCTCTGACTATGACAATGCGCAAATATAGAGAGCCTAAGCGGAAGCAGGAAGTAATGTCGCCATGGGACCTCAACTCTGAAAAACTCTCCATGCAAGTGAACGGGAGTCCAAGTTTTATTTCGTGATCCGATTGAATTGCGCCATGAGAAAAAAATATGTCCTCTACCCGTTTAAAACATCACGTTTCATGCCGAGAAATCAGCCGTTTATCATAAAACGGCAACAGAAGAATGTATTTTGTGTAAAGACCGCTCTACGGACTACAGATCTGTGTCCCACAAAAAATACGTCACCAACTGACACGGGAAAGGGCGGCATTTGGTGTGTGACGTCACCTACGCGACTTGTAGTCTTTCTAGTTACAGATTCTTCTGAATTTTATTTTACAATAGTTTTACAACAAACTGCTGATTTCTCGGGATGAAACGTGATGTTTTAAACAGGTAGAGGTCATATTTTTTTTCTCATGGCACAATTCAAACGGATCACGAAATAAAACTTGGACTCCCGTTCATTTGTATGGCGAGTTTTTCAGAGTTGAGGTCCCATGGTGACCGTTACTTCCTGCTTCCGCTTAGGCTCTCTATAACATCTTTGTGCAAGAATCCGGGACCGGATTTGCCTTTAAAGGATGTAGTTAATATGTAGCATGTCAGGAAGCATGAATCAACTTAACAAAACACAGTACTTCACTCATTTGGAGACCTCACTGGTCTTCTTTAAGTCCTATACAGGTGTTTTACACCACAGAGAAATACACAGAAGTTAGCAAATCCAGGGAAGATGTGTGGTTGAAATCATGTGCAATTTGGAGTGTTTTATTTTGACATTTTGTCTGAAGTGATCTGACTCCTCCAGTCCAGTCTAGACAGCTGTCATTCCCATGTCATGTCCCACAGGTTTAAGACTCACCTCTTTGAGTCCCAAGTATCTTCCTGAGCTTTCTTTCATACATCTATCTTCATCTAAATGAAAAAGAAAGATTGGTTGACAAAGGACAAGGGCACAGTTTTACTTTTCAGTTGAGTGTAGCCTACTTGTGACATGTGACATGGTTTCTATGTGTAATGTATGAATTAGCTATAGCTTGTAACCTTTTTTCAATAATGGTAGCTTGCAGAAATCAGCAGCAGACATCAGTGTGAAGAATTGGGGAAACAGAAAATGGGAAACAAAGACCAACAAAACCAAAATATGACTTTTTTTTTTTTAGCCTAATCTGATACTAAATTTAAATGGAACTCACAAAGTTGCTTCCTATCTTACAAACAAGTGTTGTTGCTTTACTGTCTGCCAGCAGAGTAACATTAAAAGGGATAGTTCACCCAAAATTCAAATTGCACTCATTATCTACTCACCCTCATGCAAGGGCGTCAGTTTACTTTGAAAAGTGGTGGGGACAATGACTAGAGTGCCTATAGAGAGCACTCTAACAATGACCATATGCTCTCACGGCACCCCTGTGTAAAATATAGGTACTGCACAGCCTAAATGTAAATGTCCTGTTTATTTAGACGGGACAGTATTACGGTATTTAACAGAGCATAATACAAACTGTAAAGTGCATAGGTGCCTCTGTAGCCTACATATGCACACACGACGCACGCAATAATCCGCAATGTGAGAGGAAGAGAGAAAGGTCTACATGCGTGCAGCGCGCAGGCACGCGCTCAAATGAATATCCACCGGCGGTCTCCGCTCCGTTCCGTTGTGAACAATCAGAGAACTTCCACCATGTGCACTGCAGTGTTCCTACATAAAATGCACCGGTGTCGGAACAGAGCGGACGATCCACTGGAGAGAGGAGGGGGTGTGACTCACCATCAGGGAGATGTGTGCCTCTCTCTCTCTCTCTCTCTCTCTGAACGCTGCCGAAATGATAAGTGCGGCGCTGTTCCAAAAGTTGAACATATTTCAACTCTGAGTGGCACCCACTTTGAGAAAGGCTGGACTAGCCAAGCACCTGCGAGGACACGCGCAGCGCGCCCGCTCCGGGCTGTGAGAACTCTTTAATCGCAGCTACATTGTTGCGAGTTGGCTCTGGCAGAAGCTCTGCGCCGTGCACACTGCCTATTTTGTCATAGTTTATCAACGTTTTTTCGTCATTCTTAATTAGCATAA
This sequence comes from Trachurus japonicus, assembly GCF_045865225.1. Lineage (NCBI taxonomy): Eukaryota > Metazoa > Chordata > Actinopteri > Carangiformes > Carangidae > Trachurus > Trachurus japonicus. Next base: position 18,727,365 of record NC_140921.1, on the reverse strand, counting down.
TGTTAAGTTAATTTTGTGGTGGGGACAAAATTGTTCTTGACAAAAAGTGGTGGGGACATGTCCCCAGCGTCCCCAGTGTAAATGACGCCTATGCCCTCATGGGAGAAGTTTCAGAGTTATCCGTGGCTTCTCTGAGTTACAGGGGGTCTCAGCGTAGCAGTGCATGTCCATATAACGGTTGCAAATGGATACCACTTTTCAAAAAGGCACACCAAAAAACATCCTCTTCCTAGTCCGTCCGATTAGATTTCGGGGCCTGGTCCGTCCAATTGGATTTCGGGGCGTCAATACAAGACGGACATACATACAAGCAGCATGGAGGTATTTGGATGTTTTTTGGTGTGTCTTTTTGTTACGAAGAAAAGTGGTATCCATTTGCAACCGTTATATGGACATGCACTGCTACGCCGAGACCCCCTGTAACTCAGAGAAGGCACGGAGGACTCTGAAACTTCTCCCAGCCCTTAGTCGACATGAGGGTGAGTAGATAATGAGTGCAATTTGAATTTTGGGTGAACTATCCCCTTAAACTAAAAGATGAGACTCGACCTTAGTGCAAAATCTGGTGAGCTTTCGCCCATGGTCCGGTCCAAGCTATTTGTTGTTGTTTTAATTTAGGTGACGCCACCATTAGGACTGTTGTCTTGTGTTACCAGTTGAGCACATCTGGCAGTTTGATCTGTCATCATCATCACCCTTGCTGGGTCTTGAACCCACATCCCCTCGCACCAAGAACCAGCAGAATCGCCTCTGCTTGCAGACATCAGCAACAGACATCAGTGTGAAGAATTGGAGAAGCAGAAAATGGGAAACAAAGACCAACAAAACCAAAATATGACTATCGTTTTTTTTTTCTTCTTTTTTTTAGCCTAATCTGACACTAAATGTAAATGGAACTCACAAAGTTGCTTACAAGCAAATGTTGTTGCTTTTCTGCCAACAATGAGAGTTATTTCTTATTATTTTTCTAATTGACTCTGGATCACTAACTTAAAATTGTGTGCAAAATGTCTCCAGTAAAAGCTCTATTAAGACTCTGAAAGCTTTTTTAACGGTAGCCTACAACATTTATAAGCTAAGGAGCTATATACAGTAAAATATGAAGACTGAACATTTATCATTTTCAAATTCATACTCTTCTTCACAGGTAATGCAACCTCCACTTCTCTATTAGCCTAAATCACCACATACGCACCTCCTGCTTCTCTTTTCCAGTGTACTCGACAGAGGTGGCTACGAAAGAAAAATATATTGCAATATATTAGAAAATATCATGTGATATATTAGGCAATATATTCCCATATATGGGATTTAATTTTTATATTTTCCAATATATTGCAATATATGCATGGATCATATATGTGTATATATTGAGAAATATATTGAAATAAAGACCAAAAAGGCACTATATTTTTAAATATTTTATATATTTATATATATATGCATGGATCATATATGTGTATATATTGAAAAATATATTGAAATCAAGACCAAAAAGGCACTATATTTTTTTAATGTTTTATATATTTTCATATATATGCATGGATCATATATGTGTATATATTGAAAAATATATTGAGATCAAGGCCAAAAAGGCACTATATTTTTTAAATGTTTATATTTTATACAACATACACACACACACACACACATATATATATATATATACGTGTAAAACATTTAAAAAATATAGTATATAGTATAGTATATGTGTATATTTATAACCCCCCCTGTAACAAGTTAAGTAATTTATCTAACATCACAATTAGTCCGAAGCTGAAGGTAAAAATTCAATTAAAGTAAATATCCTGCATAGTTCTCCTCCTCTGTGTCCTCTGATCAGAGCGGTGACCCTAGCAACGGTGTGTTTTACTTAGCAATGGTCTGTGAACCGATTGCAGGTCAGGAATTATTTTTTTTATTAGATATAAAAATAAAAAATAAAATGTTACCACAATGAAACAAAATCCATTGGCTGTCTCATCGTGAGCATTTGAACATGATTGGTTGATCTGACTGACATAATGGCTCTTGGCCAATGACAGCTGTGCGCGCCTTTCCGGCGCCAAATTTGAAAATAACCGTTACTGCTGCTGTGAAACGGGAACCGCCGCGACGCACTTCAGTCGTTCAAGAATGACCAGTCATGTGGATTATTTTTACGGTACGGATAAATGGACAAACAGTCGGCTGGAACCTGGTCCTAGCGAGAGCTTGAGTGAATTTAAATCCTGCAAAAAATACCAGGTAAGATATTTCTCTGTTATTATTGTGGCGTTGTTGGTGTCAGGGATTCAAACGAGGCAGGCTCTGGTGAGAGGGAGGGGGGCTGTGTAACGTTAACGGATGTGAAGTCCTGGACATGTCTCGACATGTCACCATGGAGGGTTTTTTTTTCTTATTCTCCTTGTTCTAACCAACGGTGAGGAGGATGTTTCAGCCGGTACATGGCTTCATTAACGTGTTACAGAGAAAAGGGTTAGAAAGAAAAGAGAGAAAAGCTAATCGCCATTAGCACATGAGCTATCCGGCTTTCAACCCCGTAGTAGCATTCTAGCGAGCGGCTAACTGGTAGCGTTAGCGGCTAACTGGTAGCATTAGCCACCGGTGTAGGCACCAAATGTGGAGGCTCCGGGCTGCCAAAACCGCCCTGACTAATCTGATGTTTGTTAAATCTACAAAACGAATTACCGAACAAACACCACCACTTCTGTGTGCACGCCTCTGCAACTAGTCATGGCTATCGTAGCCGTTAGCTTAGCTGCTGCTGACAGCTAACAGCAGCAGCTAAGCTAACACCAGGACGTCAGCTGTTAAAACCCTCCCGTTGTCGGACACAACATGAAACTACTCCAGTTAGCTCAGTCATGTTGTAACAAAGATATCTGCTGGAAAAAATATTTTTTTCATGGGCTGTTTATTGAGTTATTTAAAGCTGGCCTGTGGAGTTTATACATATAAAACAATGTCCGTTACATTGCAGCCACTGCCAAACGACTTATTAGGATGATCATTGAACGCATCTCCACCACACAACAGTCCCTGGTTTACCCAGGAGCGCAATTGCCTCTGAGGAGCGACTTTCCCGCGCTGTCGCACAGGGAATTACGTATGCAACGCAACACGTTCGGATTTGACGTAGGGTTTAGAGCGCTGGTAAACAGAAGAGAAGAAGAACATGTTATCTTATTTTTGTCTAGTCTGATATGCAGCCGGTGGAAGCACTGACACTGCAGCCACCGGAGCGGAGGAGACCCGACGGCGGATTCGTCCCGCCCCCCTCCCCCCCCGCACCGCACCGTACCGTAACTGGAGAGATCCGCCCGGTGAGCGCGTTCAGAGTCGACCACCGTACCCCCCCTCTCGCTGACTTCCGCGGTCCTGGACCGCACAGGTACCAGGAGACCAAGACCCCCTGTCATGTCGGTCCTCCGCCCTCTCTGATCCGCCGCAAGTTGCCAGAGCCCCGCGGAGCTCAGTCTCTCCCTCCTCTCCTACACTTCAGCACCTGTCCTGGGCTACAGCTTGGCTCGCTCCACCGTCCTTTATTTTTGAAGTAGCTATAACTTATAATAATGCAACGTATAGCCTAACTATACACGCGTATGAGTGATCAGAACAGTAAATTGTTTACGCTACTTTTAAGAGGAGTAAAGTCATTTAAAACGAGGAGCGAGCTGAGCTGAGCCGACACTGTGCAGCCCAGGACAGGTGCTGAAGTGCGGATGAGAGGAGGACAGACCGGGCAGGAGCAACCACCCCAGAGGCGTCTCAGTCCTCGGCCGTCTTCAATGTCTCTAGACACCCTTTTCAATCCGTTTAAGGTTATTTGTTTGTGTTTAGGGAGGCTGTATTTGCTTAGAATATTTTTTGGCAACCAGAAAAGCAATGTTTGACCCGGCGTGGCGGCGCCATCACACTCGCTCGCAAAAAAAAAAAAAAGACAAGAAAAAAGGAAAGAAAAAACGCACTTACACACATTTTGGAGGAGGGAAGCGCGTCACAGCATCATTTTTATTAAATCATAGTTTTCTCTAAATTAAGACAGTGTGCGGGACTATTTTTCACCCAGCCCCCCCCCAAAATGTAGGCCTATGTATAAAAATATGAAAATAAATTGCGTGTAGGCCTAGATATCGTTTAGGGATTTTTTTTTTTTTTTTTTACTAAACGTTTACACATGTATAAGGTCACACCCCTAAATAAATGCCAAAGCTGAATGACCACAACTTTTTTTTCTCTTCCTACTTCGCCAGTCACCTGGTTGCCTGGTTACCTGCACTTACCGTTCGGGGAGGGAGGGGGGGAAGGGGGGGTTCAACGTCATCGAACGGCGCAGGCTGACTGTTGCAGTAGCCTACTCGAAAAAAAACACGGCTGATGGCTCGTAATGAGCAAAGCTCCACAGGGCAGCTTTAAGACACTGTTTTGAACACTGTGTAAACATAAGTGAAAGTTCCTTTAGAACAGTGGTTCCCAAACGGGGGGGGGGGCGGTAAACCGGCTTCGGAATGTGTTTTATTTTGAAAATTAACCGGATTCTTCCGCTGTTTCTTTGTGCGACTTCCTGCCCGGCTTGACAGGCTCGCTCGCGGCCATAGCTCGCGGCTCGCGCGCCGCGGCGTGGCTCCGGTGTGACACAGTCGTTAACATCAAAGGGCTCCGCTTCTCGCTGCTTCGCGGCTACTCGCTTTTTCATTAAACCTAGTTCAGATTAATTTCAGTTCAAGTTTTTAAAGTGATAGTTCACCCAAAATTGAAATTGCACTCATTATCTACTCACCCTCATGTCGACTAAGGGCTGGGAGAAGTTTCAGAGTCCTCAGTGGCTTCTCTCTTACAGGGGGTCTCGACGTAGCAGTGCATGTCCATATAACGGTTGCAAATGGATACCAACTGTCTTCATAACAAAAAGACACACCAAAAAACATCCAAATACCTCCATGCTGCTCGTATGTAATGTTCGTCTTGTATTGAAGCCCCGAAATGCGAAATTGTCCCAAAAACAATGAAATAAGTCAATTTTTCGAGCTTCTCGAAGCTCTTCTTCCCGGTTCGTCATATTTGGACGAACCAGGGTCTGTTCTCTTCCCAGTTCGTCCAAATATGACGAACCGGGAAGAGGAGCTTTGAGAAGCTTCCGCTACAAAACAAGCTTGAAAAATTGACTTATTCAATTTTTTCCGGGACAATTTCGCATTTCGGGGCTTCAATACAAGACGGACATTACATACGAGCAGCATGGAGGTATTTGGATGTTTTTTGGTGTGTCTTTTTGTTACCAAGACAGTTGGTATCCATTTGCAACCGTCATATGGACATGCACTGCTACGCCGAGACCCCCTGTAACTCAGAGAAGCCACGGAGGACTCTGAAACTTCTCCCAGCCCTTAGTCGACATGAGGGTGAGTAGATAATGAGTGAAATTTCAATCTTGGGTGAACTATCGCTTTAAATGTATAGCACCATCCCATACAGAAGTAATTGAAATTTCCACAGGACTGATGCTGGCTAGCCTCGCATCACCAGGCTCTTCAGACAAGCGAAGAGCCTGGTGTCAGTTACCTCCCAATTAGTCTGCATTCTGGTTCCTGTCTGTAGCTGATACCGAAATCACCAAATTCACCAAAATAAAAGTATTCACCAACATAAAACTTATAAAATAACAGGGTACCCGCGGGGTCTTAAAAACTTGAAAAAGTCTTAAATTTGATAACTATAAATTAAGGCCTTGAAAAGGTCTTAAATTTAGTTTACAAGTCTTAAATTTCATTCTCAAAGGTCTAGGGGTGTAACGGTACATGTATTTGTATTGAACCGATTCGGTACGGGGCGTTCGGTTCAGCACAGCGCTGTGAACGAGTGAGTTTCGGTACAGAAGTTGTGTGTGTTTACAGTCCGCCTGCAGCTACACGTGCAGCCCGTTTACGTCGTGGCTATCGCTAATGCTACTGCTAATGCTACCGCTAGCGAGAAAACAGAGGCTTGAAGACCCTCCTGCTTTTGGGAGGAGTGGAGGTGGAGGTGGGGGGGCTGTGGCTCCTATCTCCTCTCTGTCTGTCTGCCTGTCCGTCTGTCTGTCTGTCTGTCTCTCTCTCTGTGTCTGTGTTGCGCACAAGCTCCAGTACATGTGGATCTGCTGCAGATGCGCCCAGAGCAGGCGCACGTCGCTGCTGTGTTGACACTACGCACTGTGCCTCGTGATGACCCGCGTTATTCATTCATTTATTTATTTATTTGCGGCCGAACGGTTGCATCGTCAGGCAGCCGTTGTGGCATTTGCCCACATTGCCCTATGGTCAGTCCGTCACTGGCTTAACTATTAGTGCTGCACTTTACATGTAAAAAAAAAAAAAAAAAAAAATCATTGTAAGGCTGTATGTTTTGTTATTTTGAGAATAATTTATTGAACTTATTAGGCAGCACTTTACAACAGTAGCCTTTTATATTTTTTTCATATTTTGTATAATGGCTTGGTTTAGTTTAATAAGTTTATTTGTATCAGGGACAGAATGTACCTACAACATAGCATTAGTAGGTGAGTAAAATAATTACATTTGACTAAAACATGTAAATTTGGTTTAGAAAAATTCCTAATAAACAACAAGCAAATTTATGTTTTGCATTTTGTTCTCTTACCGAAAATGAACCGAACCGAGACCTCAAAACCGAGGTGCGTACCGAACCGTGATTTATGTGTATCGTTACACCCCTACAAAGGTCTTATTTTTTATCTATCTGCATGATACATCGCAACAACATAACTGTATCTACTTGCAAAAAATCATGGAATGCTGCGTTGGCAAACGTAAAATGACTGTTGCGAGGTTGGTCTTAAATTTCATTAGATGTGGTCTTAAAAAGGTCTTAAAAAGTCTTAAATTTGAGTTGCAAAATTCTGGGGGTACCCTGAATAAACATTAACTTGTAATACAATAAAAGCAAAATGTCAATTTAATGGCTCGGGGACTTTCTTGTAAATTATATTCCTTAAATTAAAGAGTTTTACCGCATTTTATTAGCTTGGTGCTTTTATTTTGAAGGAAAGGTCTGTCTCTCTCGCCCTGGATCCGTTTCCTACCAAAACAGCGGGTCAACGGCCCCAGACTAGATGCTGGCTGACTGAGTGATAGAGTTGAGGGAAATCATTGACTATACAGCTGAATACCGACTGAATACTAACATTAAACTAGTGGTCTATTATCTTGTTTTTACTGGTGTGGAGTCTGGACTCCAGTAGGGATGGGCATTTCAAGCGAAAGTATTTGATAATCGCGGAGTACTAATCGATTGACTCTTTGACACCCCCCTCCAAACCCCCTGTGAATGATCTGATGTTTGATGTTAGGTTGAACATTAGAATGAAGCAAAGGACGTCAGAGCATTTTATACAGATAATTTAAATAATATTTAAAAAATCTCTTTTTTTTTCTCTCTTTTTCCCTAGATGCACCAAGGAGCCAGCTGATTACTACCAATTGGAGGGTGGACATCTCTTCATCTGCTACATAGATACATCTGCTTTATCTGCTACATCAATTTTCTTTTGGCTATTTATTTCTTTTCCACAGTTCCAAAAGTATATGTATTGTCTGTTCAATGGCATTCTTTAAAAATGTTGCACTGTTCAGAAATGTAGAGTCAGTCACATTTCCTTTGTCTGACCATATGCCAGGCCTGTTGGCAGGGTTCTTACGGATCCTTAAAAAGTCTTAAAAGGCATTGGCATTAAAATGTCTTAAATCAATTTTTCAAAAGTCTTAAAAATGTTAACACTTGGTAAGTGGTATTTTATGGTGGCCGTCAACGCTAAATTTCTCACAGCCACCAGATTCCGAGTCAGTGGTGTTTTTTTTTTTTTTTTTTCGGACTTTTTATGCATTTATTTTGAAAGGACAGCTGGAAAGAGACACAATCCAATGTTCATGTAGCAGTCACTTTACCTTGGATCACATAGGAAAGTGGGTAAAATTGTCCCTAACCCTATGTAATTGATGTGAGGTGTTTCTTTTTTTTCTGCATTTGTGTTTATTATGAAGTTGGTCTTAAATTTAATTTCAAGTGGTTTTAAAAAAAGTCTTAAATTTAACTTGGCTTAAGCTGTAGGAACCCTGGTTGGGGTTTTAATAGGCCTGTATAGCTCCCTACCTCAAACTGGGTTCAGTATCTGTGCCTGATTAAAAGAAAATAAAGGTTGCTTTTGATAAATTACCCAGTCTGTGTTAATATGTGGTATAAAGGTTTGTGCACATATTGCAGTTTGCATATTTAAGTATTCATCCACAATATATTGAACACATATGTCATGTTTTTGTTTCCATATAATTTTCCATATATTAAATATATTCCACAATATATTGAACACATAGCCATACATATATTTCATGTATAATTTTACATATATTTAAAATATATTCTACCATATATTGAACATACATGTGACACTATATCTTTTCATATATTATCAATACATTTTATCATATAAATCTGAATACATTATGGTGGATATTTATAAATATAAAATTGCATATATTTTGGGATATATAAACCCATATATTATATATTCAGGTTTAATATATTTCAATATATTGAAAGGGGCAGTTTTTTGTATATTTTGCAATATATTGCAATATATTACAATATATTACATCAATATATAATATGTTGTATAATATATGTGCCATAAATATATTTTTCCATATATTGCAATATATAATATATTGTATAATATATGTGTCATCAATATATTTTTCCATATATTTACAATATATAATATATTGGAAAATGTAATGGAAGAATAATATATTACAATATATTACAATATATTGCAAGTAATATATTGGTAAATATATTTTTCTTTCGTAAGGGGGACCCTCCTTAGAATAAAAGTGAGAAACTGCAAGGCCACATCTACAGGGCCAGTTCAATACTAAAGTCTGAAGATAAATATATTTGCATCAAATGATCCTCAGGATGCTTTGCTTTCATACCCAGTTCCTCCTTGGCCTCTAAATAGTCTGCAGACAAGCTGAAGTGCCTTTAAATAAAACAAGTATTACTAATTATTGACTAGTTGTTAAACAATGAGTTCTCACGTTTAAATAAAATCTGAAATATTATATCTTGTGTCACAAATTCAACAACAAACAAAACTAGAAAAAACATTTCCAAGAATGGAAATGGTGTGAATGCTGAAAGCAATGCTGAATGAGCTGAAGAAATTGTTGAAACAATGCTGAATGAGCTGAAGAAAGAAAGAAAGAAAGAAGAAAAGGACAGAAGGAAAGAAAGAAAATGGGAAGGGTAGATGGAGAAAGAAAGAAAGAACAAAAGGACAGAAAGAAAGAAGACACAGAGAGAAGGGTAGATAGAGAAAGAAAAAGGTAAGAAAAACAGAATAATAGAACATAAAGAGACTAGAGAATGAATGAAAGAGACAGAGGAGTAGTAAGAAAGAAGGAAAGATATTGGGGTGGATACATGAAAGAGAGAGATATACAGAGAGCAGTAGAAAGAAAGAAAGAAATGGGGTAGAAACAGAAAGAGAAAAGGAGTAGAAAGAAAAACAAAGAAACAAAGAAGTGAAAAGAAATGGGGTGAAAGAAAGAAAGAAGAAAAAGAGAGAGGGGGATGATAGATAGAAAGAGGTGGATGGATGGATAGGGAGGGAAAGATAGAAAGAAGTTATGTAAAATACAAATGAAGGAGTAAAAGAAAGAAAGAAAAAGAGAAAAAAAGACAAAGGGTTTATAGATAGATAGATAGATAGATAGATAGATAGATAGATAGATAGATAGATAGATAGATAGATAGATAGATAGATAGATAGATAGATAGATGTTAAAAGCTGCGTCCTATGTCCCAGGCTCCACCTGTAATTGTACTACTATTAATAGAGTTGGAAAGACTAAACGTCTGAACTTAAATTCATGAGAAAAATATAAATTGTTGGAGATGTTTACATCAGAAGTATAAAATAATTGAGAGGTTGATGAATGTGAGCTGAAAACCTGTGTGTGTGTGTGTGTCTGACGGTCTCTCTGTCTGCGTGTACATGTGCAGAAAGCCACAGAACTCCTCTCTCCCTAATGATCTGATTGATTGGCAGCCTGCCCTCAGAAGTTACCATGGCGACTCAACAAACTGCTTACATTTTACTGTGTGGAACAGTGTTGTGTTTGTGTGTTTGTTTGTTTGTGTATGTGTGCATGTGTGACTGTGTGTGAGTGTCTGTGTGTGTCTGTCTGTGTGAGTGTGATGCCTGTGTTTGTGCGTGGACATCCTCTGTCAGTCTGTTTTATCGTGTGTGTGTGTGGGGCTGTGTTTAAAAACATCTTAAAAAGACGACAGGCGCGCGGCTTACGTTTTTTTTTTTTTGACCAAAAATTTAAATTTCTCCAAACTCGGATATATCATCTGGGGGTCCGAGGGGAGTCCAACGCAGAAGGTTTGGTTGAAATCGGGCCGGTGGTTTTGGAGAAAATGACCAAAAACCAAACAGGCGATTTTAAAAAGACGACAGGCGCGCGGCTTACGTTTTTTTTTTTTTGACCAAAAATTTAAATTTCTCCAAACTCGGATATATCATCTGGGGGTCCGAGGGGAGTCCAACGCAGAAGGTTTGGTTGAAATCGGGCCGGTGAAATCGGGCGCAAATATAGAGAGCCTAAGCGGAAGCAGGAAGTAATGTCGCCATGGGACCTCAACTCTGAAAAACTCTCCATGCAAGTGAACGGGAGTCCAAGTTTTATTTCGTGATCCGATTGAATTGCGCCATGAGAAAAAAATATGTCCTCTACCCGTTTAAAACATCACGTTTCATGCCGAGAAATCAGCCGTTTATCATAAAACGGCAACAGAAGAATGTATTTTGTGTAAAGACCGCTCTACGGACTACAGATCTGTGTCCCACAAAAAATACGTCACCAACTGACACGGGAAAGGGCGGCATTTGGTGTGTGACGTCACCTACGCGACTTGTAGTCTTTCTAGTTACAGATTCTTCTGAATTTTATTTTACAATAGTTTTACAACAAACTGCTGATTTCTCGGGATGAAACGTGATGTTTTAAACAGGTAGAGGTCATATTTTTTTTCTCATGGCACAATTCAAACGGATCACGAAATAAAACTTGGACTCCCGTTCATTTGTATGGCGAGTTTTTCAGAGTTGAGGTCCCATGGTGACCGTTACTTCCTGCTTCCGCTTAGGCTCTCTATAACATCTTTGTGCAAGAATCCGGGACCGGATTTGCCTTTAAAGGATGTAGTTAATATGTAGCATGTCAGGAAGCATGAATCAACTTAACAAAACACAGTACTTCACTCATTTGGAGACCTCACTGGTCTTCTTTAAGTCCTATACAGGTGTTTTACACCACAGAGAAATACACAGAAGTTAGCAAATCCAGGGAAGATGTGTGGTTGAAATCATGTGCAACTTGGAGTGTTTTATTTTGACATTTTGTCTGAAGTGATCTGACTCCTCCAGTCCAGTCTAGACAGCTGTCATTCCCATGTCATGTCCCACAGGTTTAAGACTCACCTCTTTGAGTCCCAAGTATCTTCCTGAGCTTTCTTTCATACATCTATCTTCATCTAAATGAAAAAGAAAGATTGGTTGACAAAGGACAAGGGCACAGTTTTACTTTTCAGTTGAGTGTAGCCTACTTGTGACATGTGACATGGTTTCTATGTGTAATGTATGAATTAGCTATAGCTTGTAACCTTTTTTCAATAATGGTAGCTTGCAGAAATCAGCAGCAGACATCAGTGTGAAGAATTGGGGAAACAGAAAATGGGAAACAAAGACCAACAAAACCAAAATATGACTTTTTTTTTTTTAGCCTAATCTGATACTAAATTTAAATGGAACTCACAAAGTTGCTTCCTATCTTACAAACAAGTGTTGTTGCTTTACTGTCTGCCAGCAGAGTAACATTAAAAGGGATAGTTCACCCAAAATTCAAATTGCACTCATTATCTACTCACCCTCATGCAAGGGCGTCAGTTTACTTTGAAAAGTGGTGGGGACAATGACTAGAGTGCCTATAGAGAGCACTCTAACAATGACCATATGCTCTCACGGCACCCCTGTGTAAAATATAGGTACTGCACAGCCTAAATGTAAATGTCCTGTTTATTTAGACGGGACAGTATTACGGTATTTAACAGAGCATAATACAAACTGTAAAGTGCATAGGTGCCTCTGTAGCCTACATATGCACACACGACGCACGCAATAATCCGCAATGTGAGAGGAAGAGAGAAAGGTCTACATGCGTGCAGCGCGCAGGCACGCGCTCAAATGAATATCCACCGGCGGTCTCCGCTCCGTTCCGTTGTGAACAATCAGAGAACTTCCACCATGTGCACTGCAGTGTTCCTACATAAAATGCACCGGTGTCGGAACAGAGCGGACGATCCACTGGAGAGAGGAGGGGGTGTGACTCACCATCAGGGAGATGTGTGCCTCTCTCTCTCTCTCTCTCTCTCTGAACGCTGCCGAAATGATAAGTGCGGCGCTGTTCCAAAAGTTGAACATATTTCAACTCTGAGTGGCACCCACTTTGAGAAAGGCTGGACTAGCCAAGCACCTGCGAGGACGCGCGCAGCGCGCCCGCTCCGGGCTGTGAGAACTCTTTAATCGCAGCTACATTGTTGCGAGTTGGCTCTGGCAGAAGCTCTGCGCCGTGCACACTGCCTATTTTGTCATAGTTTATCAACGTTTTTTCGTCATTCTTAATTAGCATAATGTTAAGTTAATTTTGTGGTGGGGACAAAATTGTTCTTGACAAAAAGTGGTGGGGACATGTCCCCAGCGTCCCCAGTGTAAATGACGCCTATGCCCTCATGGGAGAAGTTTCAGAGTTATCCGTGGCTTCTCTGAGTTACAGGGGGTCTCAGCGTAGCAGTGCATGTCCATATAACGGTTGCAAATGGATACCACTTTTCAAAAAGGCACACCAAAAAACATCCTCTTCCTAGTCCGTCCGATTAGATTTCGGGGCCTGGTCCGTCCAATTGGATTTCGGGGCGTCAATACAAGACGGACATACATACAAGCAGCATGGAGGTATTTGGATGTTTTTTGGTGTGTCTTTTTGTTACGAAGAAAAGTGGTATCCATTTGCAACCGTTATATGGACATGCACTGCTACGCCGAGACCCCCTGTAACTCAGAGAAGGCACGGAGGACTCTGAAACTTCTCCCAGCCCTTAGTCGACATGAGGGTGAGTAGATAATGAGTGCAATTTGAATTTTGGGTGAACTATCCCCTTAAACTAAAAGATGAGACTCGACCTTAGTGCAAAATCTGGTGAGCTTTCGCCCATGGTCCGGTCCAAGCTATTTGTTGTTGTTTTAATTTAGGTGACGCCACCATTAGGACTGTTGTCTTGTGTTACCAGTTGAGCACATCTGGCAGTTTGATCTGTCATCATCATCACCCTTGCTGGGTCTTGAACCCACATCCCCTCGCACCAAGAACCAGCAGAATCGCCTCTGCTTGCAGACATCAGCAACAGACATCAGTGTGAAGAATTGGAGAAGCAGAAAATGGGAAACAAAGACCAACAAAACCAAAATATGACTATCGTTTTTTTTTCTTCTTTTTTTTAGCCTAATCTGACACTAAATGTAAATGGAACTCACAAAGTTGCTTACAAGCAAATGTTGTTGCTTTTCTGCCAACAATGAGAGTTATTTCTTATTATTTTTCTAATTGACTCTGGATCACTAACTTAAAATTGTGTGCAAAATGTCTCCAGTAAAAGCTCTATTAAGACTCTGAAAGCTTTTTTAACGGTAGCCTACAACATTTATAAGCTAAGGAGCTATATACAGTAAAATATGAAGACTGAACATTTATCATTTTCAAATTCATACTCTTCTTCACAGGTAATGCAACCTCCACTTCTCTATTAGCCTAAATCACCACATACGCACCTCCTGCTTCTCTTTTCCAGTGTACTCAACAGAGGTGGACCCTCCTTAGAATAAAAGTGAGAAACTGCAAGGCCACATCTACAGGGCCAGTTCAATACTAAAGTCTGAAGATAAATATATTTGCATCAAATGATCCTCAGGATGCTTTGCTTTCATACCCAGTTCCTCCTTGGCCTCTAAATAGTCTGCAGACAAGCTGAAGTGCCTTTAAATAAAACAAGTATTACTAATTATTGACTAGTTGTTAAACAATGAGTTCTCACGTTTAAATAAAATCTGAAATATTATATCTTGTGTCACAAATTCAACAACAAACAAAACTAGAAAAAACATTTCCAAGAATGGAAATGGTGTGAATGCTGAAAGCAATGCTGAATGAGCTGAAGAAATTGTTGAAACAATGCTGAATGAGCTGAAGAAAGAAAGAAAGAAAGAAGAAAAGGACAGAAGGAAAGAAAGAAAATGGGAAGGGTAGATGGAGAAAGAAAGAAAGAACAAAAGGACAGAAAGAAAGAAGACACAGAGAGAAGGGTAGATAGAGAAAGAAAAAGGTAAGAAAAACAGAATAATAGAACATAAAGAGACTAGAGAATGAATGAAAGAGACAGAGGAGTAGTAAGAAAGAAGGAAAGATATTGGGGTGGATACATGAAAGAGAGAGATATACAGAGAGCAGTAGAAAGAAAGAAAGAAATGGGGTAGAAACAGAAAGAGAAAAGGAGTAGAAAGAAAAACAAAGAAACAAAGAAGTGAAAAGAAATGGGGTGAAAGAAAGAAAGAAGAAAAAGAGAGAGGGGGATGATAGATAGAAAGAGGTGGATGGATGGATAGGGAGGGAAAGATAGAAAGAAGTTATGTAAAATACAAATGAAGGAGTAAAAGAAAGAAAGAAAAAGAGAAAAAAAGACAAAGGGTTTATAGATAGATAGATAGATAGATAGATAGATAGATAGATAGATAGATAGATAGATAGATAGATAGATAGATAGATGTTAAAAGCTGCGTCCTATGTCCCAGGCTCCACCTGTAATTGTACTACTATTAATAGAGTTGGAAAGACTAAACGTCTGAACTTAAATTCATGAGAAAAATATAAATTGTTGGAGATGTTTACATCAGAAGTATAAAATAATTGAGAGGTTGATGAATGTGAGCTGAAAACCTGTGTGTGTGTGTGTGTGTCTGACGGTCTCTCTGTCTGCGTGTACATGTGCAGAAAGCCACAGAACTCCTCTCTCCCTAATGATCTGATTGATTGGCAGCCTGCCCTCAGAAGTTACCATGGCGACTCAACAAACTGCTTACATTTTACTGTGTGGAACAGTGTTGTGTTTGTGTGTTTGTTTGTTTGTGTATGTGTGCATGTGTGACTGTGTGTGAGTGTCTGTGTGTGTCTGTCTGTGTGAGTGTGATGCCTGTGTTTGTGCGTGGACATCCTCTGTCAGTCTGTTTTATCGTGTGTGTGTGTGGGGCTGTGTTTAAAAACATCTTAAAAAGACGACAGGCGCGCGGCTTACGTTTTTTTTTTTTTTGACCAAAAATTTAAATTTCTCCAAACTCGGATATATCATCTGGGGGTCCGAGGGGAGTCCAACGCAGAAGGTTTGGTTGAAATCGGGCCGGTGGTTTTGGAGAAAATGACCAAAAACCAAACAGGCGATTTTAAAAAGACGACAGGCGCGCGGCTTACGTTTTTTTTTTTTTGACCAAAAATTTAAATTTCTCCAAACTCGGATATATCATCTGGGGGTCCGAGGGGAGTCCAACGCAGAAGGTTTGGTTGAAATCGGGCCGGTGGTTTTGGAGAAAATGACCAAAAACCAAACAGGCGATTTTAAAAAGACGACAGGCTTACGTTTTTTTTTTTTTAACCAAAAATTTAAATTTCTCCAAACTCGGATATATCATCTGGGGATCCGAGGGGAGTCCAACGCAGAAGGTTTGGTTGAAATCGGGCCGGTGGTTTTGGAGAAAATGACCAAAAACCAAACAGGCGATTTTAAAAAGACGACAGGCGCGCGGCTTACGTTTTTTTTTTTTTTGACCAAAAATTTAAATTTCTCCAAACTCGGATATATCATCTGGGGATCCGAGGGGAGTCCAACGCAGAAGGTTTGGTTGAAATCGGGCCGGTGATTTGGAGAAAATGACCAAAAACCAAACAGGCGATTTTAAAAAGACGACAGGCGCGCGGCTTACGTTTTTTTTTTTTTTTGACCAAAAATTAAAATTTTTTCAAATTTCTCCAAACTCGGATATATCATCTGGGGGTCCGAGGGGAGTCCAACGCAGAAGGTTTGGTTGAAATCGGGCCGGTGGTTTTGGAGAAAATGACCAAAAACCAAACAGGCGATTTTAAAAAGACGACAGGCGCGCGGCTTACGTGTTTTTTTTTTTGACCAAAAATTTAAATTTCTCCAAACTCGGATATATCATCTGGGGATCCGAGGGGAGTCCAACGCAGAAGGTTTGGTTGAAATCGGGCCGGTGATTTGGAGAAAATGACCAAAAACCAAACAGGCGATTTTAAAAAGACGACAGGCGCGCGGCTTGCGTTTTTTTTTTTTTTACCAAAAATTAAAATTTCTTCAAATTTCTCCAAACTCGGATATATCATCTGGGGGTCCGAGGGGAGTCCAACGCAGAAGGTTTGGTTGAAATCGGGCCGGTGGTTTTGGAGAAAATGACCAAAAACCAAACAGGCGATTTTAAAAAGACGACAGGCGCGCGGCTTACGTTTTTTTTTTTTTGACCAAAAATTAAATTTCTTCAAATTTCTCCAAACTCGGATATATCATCTGGGGGTCCGAGGGAGTCCAACGCAGAAGGTTTGGTTGAAATCGGGCCGGTGGTTTTGGAGAAAATGACCAAAAACCAAACAGGCGATTTTAAAAAGACGACAGGCGCGCGGCTTACGTTTTTTTTTTTTTGACCAAAAATTAAAAATTTTTCAAATTTCTCCAAACTCGGATATATCATCTGGGGGTCCGAGGGGAGTCCAACGCAGAAGGTTTGGTTGAAATCGGGCCGGTGGTTTTGGAGAAAATGACCAAAAACCAAACAGGCGATTTTAAAAAGACGACAGGCTTACGTTTTTTTTTTTTTTGACCAAAAATTTAAATTTCTCCAAACTCGGATATATCATCTGGGGATCCGAGGGGAGTCCAACGCAGAAGGTTTGGTTGAAATCGGGCCGGTGGTTTTGGAGAAAATGACCAAAAACCAAACAGGCGATTTTAAAAAGACGACAGGCGCGCGGCTTACGTGTTTTTTTTTTTGACCAAAAATTTAAATTTCTCCAAACTCGGATATATCATCTGGGGATCCGAGGGGAGTCCAACGCAGAAGGTTTGGTTGAAATCGGGCCGGTGGTTTTGGAGAAAATGACCAAAAACCAAACAGGCGATTTTAAAAAGACGACAGGCGCGCGGCTTACGTTTTTTTTTTTTTTACCAAAAATCTAAATTTCTTCAAATTTCTCCAAACTCGGATATATCATCTGGGGGTCCGAGGGGAGTCCAACGCAGAAGGTTTGGCTGAAATCGGGCCAGTGGTTTTGGAGAAAATGACCAAAAACCAAACAGGCGATTTTAAAAAGACGACAGGCGCGCGGCTTACGTTTTTTTTTTTTTGACCAAAAATTTAAATTTCTCCAAACTCGGATATATCATCTGGGGGTCCGAGGGGAGTCCAACGCAGAAGGTTTGGCTGAAATCGGGCCAGTGGTTTTGGAGAAAATGACCAAAAACCAAACAGGCGATTTTAAAAAGACGACAGGCGCGCGGCTTACGTTTTTTTTTTTTTGACCAAAAATTTAAATTTCTCCAAACTCGGATATATCATCTGGGGTCCGAGGGGAGTCCAACGCAGAAGGTTTGGTTGAAATCGGGCCGGTGGTTTTGGAGAAAATGACCAAAAACCAAACAGGCGATTTTAAAAAGACGACAGGCGCGCGGCTTACGTTTTTTTTTTTTTGACCAAAAATTAAAATTTTTCAAATTTCTCCAAACTCGGATATATCATCTGGGGGTCCGAGGGGAGTCCAACGCAGAAGGTTTGGTTGAAATCGGGCCGGTGGTTTTGGAGAAAATGACCAAAAACCAAACAGCCGATTTTAAAAAGACGACAGGCGCGCGGCTTACGTTTTTTTTTTTTTTAACCAAAAATTAAAATTTCTTCAAATTTCTCCAAACTCGGATATATCATCTGGGGGTCCGAGGGGAGTCCAACGCAGAAGGTTTGGTTGAAATCGGGCCGGTGGTTTTGGAGAAAATGACCAAAAACCAAACAGGCGATTTTAAAAAGACGACAGGCGTGCGGCTTACGTTTTTTTTTTTTTGACCAAAAATTTAAATTTCTCCAAACTCGGATATATCATCTGGGGATCCGAGGGGAGTCCAACGCAGAAGGTTTGGTTGAAATCGGGCCGGTGGTTTTGGAGAAAATGACCAAAAACCAAACAGGCGATTTTAAAAAGACGACAGGCGCGCGGCTTACGTGTTTTTTTTTTTGACCAAAAATTTAAATTTCTCCAAACTCGGATATATCATCTGGGGATCCGAGGGGAGTCCAACGCAGAAGGTTTGGTTGAAATCGGGCCAGTGGTTTTGGAGAAAATGACCAAAAACCAAACAGGCGATTTTAAAAAGACGACAGGCGCGCGCGGCTTACGTTTTTTTTTTTTTTGACCAAAAAATCAAATTTCTTCAAATTTCTCCAAACTCGGATATATCATCTGGGGGTCCGAGGGGAGTCCAACGCAGAAGGTTTGGCTGAAATCGGGCCAGTGGTTTTGGAGAAAATGACCAAAAACCAAACAGGCGATTTTAAAAAGACGACAGGCGCGCGGCTTACGTTTTTTTTTTTTTGACCAAAAATTTAAATTTCTCCAAACTCGGATATATCATCTGGGGGTCCGAGGGGAGTCCAACGCAGAAGGTTTGGATGAAATCGGGCCAGTGGTTTTGGAGAAAATGACCAAAAACCAAACAGGCGATTTTAAAAAGACGACAGGCGCGCGGCTTACGTTTTTTTTTTTTGGACCAAAAATTTAAATTTCTCCAAACTCGGATATATCATCTGGGGGTCCGAGGGGAGTCCAACGCAGAAGGTTTGGTTGAAATCGGGCCGGTGGTTTTGGAGAAAATGACCAAAAACCAAACAGGCGATTTTAAAAAGACGACAGGCGCGCGGCTTACGTTTTTTTTTTTTTTGACCAAAAATTAAAAATTTTTCAAATTTCTCCAAACTCGGATATATCATCTGGGGTCCGAGGGGAGTCCAACGCAGAAGGTTTGGTTGAAATCGGGCCGGTGGTTTTGGAGAAAATGACCAAAAACCAAACAGGCGATTTTAAAAAGACGACAGGCTTACGTTTTTTTTTTTTGACCAAAAATTTAAATTTCTCCAAACTCGGATATATCATCTGGGGATCCGAGGGGAGTCCAACGCAGAAGGTTTGGTTGAAATCGGGCCGGTGGTTTTGGAGAAAATGACCAAAAACCAAACAGGCGATTTTAAAAAGACGACAGGCGCGCGGCTTACGTGTTTTTTTTTTTGACCAAAAATTTAAATTTCTCCAAACTCGGATATATCATCTGGGGATCCGAGGGGAGTCCAACGCAGAAGGTTTGGTTGAAATCGGGCCAGTGGTTTTGGAGAAAATGACCAAAAACCAAACAGGCGATTTTAAAAAGACGACAGGCGCGCGCGGCTTAGGTTTTTTTTTTTTTTGACCAAAAAATCAAATTTCTTCAAATTTCTCCAAACTCGGATATATCATCTGGGGGTCCGAGGGGAGTCCAACGCAGAAGGTTTGGCTGAAATCGGGCCAGTGGTTTTGGAGAAAATGACCAAAAACCAAACAGGCGATTTTAAAAAAGACGACAGGCGCGCGGCTTACGTTTTTTTTTTTTTGACCAAAAATTTAAATTTCTCCAAACTCGGATATATCATCTGGGGGTCCGAGGGGAGTCCAACGCAGAAGGTTTGGCTGAAATCGGGCCAGTGGTTTTGGAGAAAATGACCAAAAACCAAACAGGCGATTTTAAAAAGACGACAGGCGCGCGGCTTACGTTTTTTTTTTTTTGACCAAAAATTTAAATTTCTCCAAACTCGGATATATCATCTGGGGGTCCGAGGGGAGTCCAACGCAGAAGGTTTGGTTGAAATCGGGCCGGTGGTTTTGGAGAAAATGACCAAAAACCAAACAGGCGATTTTAAAAAGACGACAGGCGCGCGGCTTACGTTTTTTTTTTTTTTGACCAAAACTTAAAATTGTTTTCAAATTTCTCCAAACTCGGATATATCATCTGGGGGTCCGAGGGGAGTCCAACGCAGAAGGTTTGGTTGAAATCGGGCCGGTGGTTTTGGAGAAAATGACCAAAAACCAAACAGGCGATTTTAAAAAGACGACAGGCGCGCGGCTTACGTTTTTTTTTTTTTGACCAAAAATTTAAATTTCTTCAAATTTCTCCAAACTCGGATATATCATCTGGGGGTCCGAGGGGAGTCCAACGCAGAAGGTTTGGTTGAAATCGGGCCGGTGGTTTTGGAGAAAATGACCAAAAACCAAACAGGCGATTTTAAAAAGACGACAGGCGCGCGGCTTACGTTTTTTTTTTTTTGACCAAAAATTAAAATTTTTCAAATTTCTCCAAACTCGGATATATCATCTGGGGGTCCGAGGGGAGTCCAACGCAGAAGGTTTGGTTGAAATCGGGCCGGTGGTTTTGGAGAAAATGACCAAAAAACCAAACAGGCGATTTTAAAAAGACGACAGGCTTACGTTTTTTTTTGTTTGACCAAAAATTTAAATTTCTCCAAACTCGGATATATCATCTGGGGGTCCGAGGGGAGTCCAACGCAGAAGGTTTGGTTGAAATCGGGCCCGTGGTTTTGGAGAAAATGACCAAAAACCAAACAGGCGATTTTAAAAAGACGACAGGCGCGCGGCTTACGTGTTTTTTTTTTTGACCAAAAATTTAAATTTCTCCAAACTCGGATATATCATCTGGGGATCCGAGGGGAGTCCAACGCAGAAGGTTTGGTTGAAATCGGGCCAGTGGTTTTGGAGAAAATGACCAAAAACCAAACAGGCGATTTTAAAAAGACGACAGGCGCGCGCGGCTTACGTTTTTTTTTTTTGACCAAAAAATCAAATTTCTTCAAATTTCTCCAAACTCGGATATATCATCTGGGGGTCCGAGGGGAGTCCAACGCAGAAGGTTTGGCTGAAATCGGGCCAGTGGTTTTGGAGAAAATGACCAAAAACCAAACAGGCGATTTTAAAAAGACGACAGGCGCGCGGCTTACGTTTTTTTTTTTTTTGACCAAAAATTTAAATTTCTCCAAACTCGGATATATCATCTGGGGGTCCGAGGGAGTCCAACGCAGAAGGTTTGGCTGAAATCGGGCCAGTGGTTTTGGAGAAAATGACCAAAAACCAAACAGGCGATTTTAAAAAGACGACAGGCGCGCGGCTTACGTTTTTTTTTTTTTGACCAAAAATTTAAATTTCTCCAAACTCGGATATATCATCTGGGGGTCCGAGGGGAGTCCAACGCAGAAGGTTTGGTTGAAATCGGGCCGGTGGTTTTGGAGAAAATGACCAAAAACCAAACAGGCGATTTTAAAAAGACGACAGGCGCGCGGCTTACGTTTTTTTTTTTTTGACCAAAAATTAAAATTTTTTCAAATTTCTCCAAACTCGGATATATCATCTGGGGGTCCGAGGGGAGTCCAACGCAGAAGGTTTGGTTGAAATCGGGCCGGTGGTTTTGGAGAAAATGACCAAAAACCAAACAGCCGATTTTAAAAAGACGACAGGCGCGCGGCTTACGTTTTTTTTTTTTTAACCAAAAATTAAAATTTCTTCAAATTTCTCCAAACTCGGATATATCATCTGGGGGTCCGAGGGGAGTCCAACGCAGAAGGTTTGGTTGAAATCGGGCCGGTGGTTTTGGAGAAAATGACCAAAAACCAAACAGGCGATTTTAAAAAGACGACAGGCGTGCGGCTTACGTTTTTTTTTTTTTGACCAAAAATTTAAATTTCTCCAAACTCGGATATATCATCTGGGGATCCGAGGGGAGTCCAACGCAGAAGGTTTGGTTGAAATCGGGCCGGTGGTTTTGGAGAAAATGACCAAAAACCAAACAGGCGATTTTAAAAAGACGACAGGCGCGCGGCTTACGTGTTTTTTTTTTTTGACCAAAAATTTAAATTTCTCCAAACTCGGATATATCATCTGGGGATCCGAGGGGAGTCCAACGCAGAAGGTTTGGTTGAAATCGGGCCAGTGGTTTTGGAGAAAATGACCAAAAACCAAACAGGCGATTTTAAAAAGACGACAGGCGCGCGCGGCTTACGTTTTTTTTTTTTTGACCAAAAAATCAAATTTCTTCAAATTTCTCCAAACTCGGATATATCATCTGGGGGTCCGAGGGGAGTCCAACGCAGAAGGTTTGGCTGAAATCGGGCCAGTGGTTTTGGAGAAAATGACCAAAAACCAAACAGGCGATTTTAAAAAGACGACAGGCGCGCGGCTTACGTTTTTTTTTTTTTGACCAAAAAATAAAATTTCTTCAAATTTCTCCAAACTCGGATATATCATCTGGGGGTCCGAGGGGAGTCCAACGCAGAAGGTTTGGTTGAAATCGGGCCGGTGGTTTTGGAGAAAATGACCAAAAACCAAACAGCCGATTTTAAAAAGACGACAGGCGCGCGGCTTACGTTTTTTTTTTTTTTAACCAAAAATTAAAATTTCTTCAAATTTCTCCAAACTCGGATATATCATCTGGGGGTCCGAGGGGAGTCCAACGCAGAAGGTTTGGTTGAAATCGGGCCGGTGGTTTTGGAGAAAATGACCAAAAACCAAACAGGCGATTTTAAAAAGACGACAGGCGTGCGGCTTACGTTTTTTTTTTTTTGACCAAAAATTAAATTTCTCCAAACTCGGATATATCATCTGGGGATCCGAGGGGAGTCCAACGCAGAAGGTTTGGTTGAAATCGGGCCGGTGGTTTTGGAGAAAATGACCAAAAACCAAACAGGCGATTTTAAAAAGACGACAGGCGCGCGGCTTACGTTTTTTTTTTTTGACCAAAAATTTAAATTTCTCCAAACTCGGATATATCATCTGGGGATCCGAGGGGAGTCCAACGCAGAAGGTTTGGTTGAAATCGGGCCAGTGGTTTTGGAGAAAATGACCAAAAACCAAACAGGCGATTTTAAAAAGACGACAGGCGCGCGCGGCTTACGTTTTTTTTTTTTTGACCAAAAAATCAAATTTCTTCAAATTTCTCCAAACTCGGATATATCATCTGGGGGTCCGAGGGGAGTCCAACGCAGAAGGTTTGGCTGAAATCGGGCCAGTGGTTTTGGAGAAAATGACCAAAAACCAAACAGGCGATTTTAAAAAGACGACAGGCGCGCGGCTTACGTTTTTTTTTTTTTGACCAAAAATTTTAATTTCTCCAAACTCGGATATATCATCTGGGGTCCGAGGGGAGTCCAACGCAGAAGGTTTGGATGAAATCGGGCCAGTGGTTTTGGAGAAAATGACCAAAAACCAAACAGGCGATTTTAAAAAAGACGACAGGCGCGCGGCTTACGTTTTTTTTTTTTTTGACCAAAAATTTAAATTTCTCCAAACTCGGATATATCATCTGGGGGTCCGAGGGGAGTCCAACGCAGAAGGTTTGGTTGAAATCGGGCCGGTGGTTTTGGAGAAAATGACCAAAAACCAAACAGGCGATTTTAAAAAGACGACAGGCGCGCGGCTTACGTTTTTTTTTTTTTGACCAAAAATTAAAATTTTTCAAATTTCTCCAAACTCGGATATATCATCTGGGGGTCCGAGGGGAGTCCAACGCAGAAGGTTTGGTTGAAATCGGGCCGGTGGTTTTGGAGAAAATGACCAAAAACCAAACAGGCGATTTTAAAAAGACGACAGGCTTACGTTTTTTTTTTTTTGACCAAAAATTTAAATTTCTCCAAACTCGGATATATCATCTGGGGATCCGAGGGGAGTCCAACGCAGAAGGTTTGGTTGAAATCGGGCCGGTGGTTTTGGAGAAAATGACCAAAAACCAAACAGGCGATTTTAAAAAGACGACAGGCGCGCGGCTTACGTGTTTTTTTTTTTGACCAAAAATTTAAATTTCTCCAAACTCGGATATATCATCTGGGGATCCGAGGTGAGTCCAACGCAGAAGGTTTGGTTGAAATCGGGCCGGTGGTTTTGGAGAAAATGACCAAAAACCAAACAGGCGATTTTAAAAAGACGACAGGCGCGCGGCTTACGTTTTTTTTTTTTTGACCAAAAAATTAAATTTCTTCAAATTTCTCCAAACTCGGATATATCATCTGGGGGTCCGAGGGGAGTCCAACGCAGAAGGTTTGGCTGAAATCGGGCCAGTGGTTTTGGAGAAAATGACCAAAAACCAAACAGGCGATTTTAAAAAGACGACAGGCGCGCGGCTTACGTTTTTTTTTTTTTGACCAAAAATTTAAATTTCTCCAAACTCGGATATATCATCTGGGGGTCCGAGGGGAGTCCAACGCAGAAGGTTTGGCTGAAATCGGGCCAGTGGTTTTGGAGAAAATGACCAAAAACCAAACAGGCGATTTTAAAAAGACGACAGGCGCGCGGCTTACGTTTTTTTTTTTTTGACCAAAAATTTAAATTTCTCCAAACTCGGATATATCATCTGGGGGTCCGAGGGGAGTCCAACGCAGAAGGTTTGGTTGAAATCGGGCCGGTGGTTTTGGAGAAAATGACCAAAAACCAAACAGCCGATTTTAAAAAGACGACAGGCGCGCGGCTTACGTTTTTTTTTTTTTAACCAAAAATTAAAATTTCTTCAAATTTCTCCAAACTCGGATATATCATCTGGGGTCCGAGGGGAGTCCAACGCAGAAGGTTTGGTTGAAATCGGGCCGGTGGTTTTGGAGAAAATGACCAAAAACCAAACAGGCGATTTTAAAAAGACGACAGGCGTGCAGCTTACGTTTTTTTTTTTTTGACCAAAAATTTAAATTTCTCCAAACTCGGATATATCATCTGGGGATCCGAGGGGAGTCCAACGCAGAAGGTTTGGTTGAAATCGGGCCAGTGGTTTTGGAGAAAATGACCAAAAACCAAACAGGCGATTTTAAAAAGACGACAGGCGCGCGCGGCTTACGTTTTTTTTTTTTTGACCAAAAAATCAAATTTCTTCAAATTTCTCCAAACTCGGATATATCATCTGGGGGTCCGAGGGGAGTCCAACGCAGAAGGTTTGGCTGAAATCGGGCCAGTGGTTTTGGAGAAAATGACCAAAAACCAAACAGGCGATTTTAAAAAGACGACAGGCGCGCGGCTTACGTTTTTTTTTTTTTGACCAAAAATTTAAATTTCTCCAAACTCGGATATATCATCTGGGGGTCCGAGGGGAGTCCAACGCAGAAGGTTTGGATGAAATCGGGCCAGTGGTTTTGGAGAAAATGACCAAAAACCAAACAGGCGATTTTAAAAAGACGACAGGCGCGCGGCTTACGTTTTTTTTTTTTTGACCAAAAAATTTAAATTTCTCCAAACTCGGATATATCATCTGGGGGTCCGAGGGGAGTCCAACGCAGAAGGTTTGGTTGAAATCGGGCCGGTGGTTTTGGAGAAAATGACCAAAAACCAAACAGGCGATTTTAAAAAGACGACAGGCGCGCGGCTTACGTTTTTTTTTTTTTGACCAAAAATTAAAAAATTTTCAAATTTCTCCAAACTCGGATATATCATCTGGGGGTCCGAGGGGAGTCCAACGCAGAAGGTTTGGTTGAAATCGGGCCGGTGGTTTTGGAGAAAATGACCAAAAACCAAACAGCCGATTTTAAAAAGACGACAGGCGCGCGGCTTACGTTTTTTTTTTTTTAACCAAAAATTAAAATTTCTTCAAATTTCTCCAAACTCGGATATATCATCTGGGGGTCCGAGGGGAGTCCAACGCAGAAGGTTTGGTTGAAATCGGGCCGGTGGTTTTGGAGAAAATGACCAAAAACCAAACAGGCGATTTTAAAAAGACGACAGGCGTGCGGCTTACGTTTTTTTTTTTTTGACCAAAAATTAAATTTTTTTCAAATTTCTCCACACTCGGATATATCATCTGGGGGTCCGAGGGGAGTCCAACGCAGAAGGTTTGGTTGAAATCGGGCCGGTGGTTTTGGAGAAAATGACCAAAAACCAAACAGGCGATTTTAAAAAGACGACAGGCGCGCGGCTTACGTTTTTTTTTTTTTTTGACCAAAAATTTAAATTTCTCCAAACTCGGATATATCATCTAGGGGTCCGAGGGGAGTCCAACGCAGAAGGTTTGGTTGAAATCGGGCCGGTGGTTTTGGAGAAAATGACCAAAAACCAAACAGCCGATTTTAAAAAAGACGACAGGCGCGCGGCTTACTTTTTTTTTTTTTTACCAAAAATTAAAATTTCTTCAAATTTCTCCAAACTCGGATATATCATCTGGGGGTTCGAGGGGAGTCCAACGCAGAAGGTTTTGGTTGAAATCGGGCCGGTGGTTTTGGAGAAAATGACCAAAAACCAAACAGCCGATTTTAAAAAGACGACAGGCGCGCGGCTTACGTTTTTTTTTTTTTGACCAAAAATTAAAATTTCTTCAAATTTCTCCAAACTCGGATATATCATCTGGGGGTCCGAGGGGAGTCCAACGCAGAAGGTTTGGTTGAAATCGGGCCGGTGGTTTTGGAGAAAATGACCAAAAACCAAACAGGCGATTTTAAAAAGACGACAGGTGCGCGCGGCTTACGTTTTTTTTTTTTTGACCAAAAAATCAAATTTCTTCAAATTTCTCCAAACTCGGATATATCATCTGGGGGTCCGAGGGGAGTCCAACGCAGAAGGTTTGGCTGAAATCGGGCCGGTGGTTTTGGAGAAAATGACCAAAAACCAAACAGGCGATTTTAAAAAGACGACAGGCGCGCGGCTTACGTTTTTTTTTTTTTGACCAAAAATTTAAATTTCTCCAAACTCGGATATATCATCTGGGGGTCCGAGGGGAGTCCAACGCAGAAGGTTTGGTTGAAATCGGGCCGGTGGTTTTGGAGAAAATGACCAAAAACCAAACAGCCGATTTTAAAACGACGACAGGCGCGCGGCTTACGTTTTTTTTTTTTTAACCAAAAATTTAAATTTCTTCAAATTTCTCCAAACTCGGATATATCATCTGGGGTTCCGAGGGGAGTCCAACGCAGAAGGTTTGGCTGAAATCGGGCTGGTGGTTTTGGAGAAAATGACCAAAAACCAAACAGGCGATTTTAAAAAGACGACAGGCGTGCGGCTTACGTTTTTTTTTTTTTGACCAAAAATTTAAATTTTCTCCAAACTCGGATATATCATCTGGGATCCGAGGGGAGTCCAACGCAGAAGGTTTGGTTGAAATCGGGCCAGTGGTTTTGGAGAAAATGACCAAAAACCAAACAGGCGATTTTAAAAAGACGACAGGCGCGCGGCTTACGTTTTTTTTTTTTTGACCAAAAATTAAATTTCTTCAAATTTCTCCAAACTCGGATATATCATCTGGGGGTCCGAGGGGAGTCCAACGCAGAAGGTTTGGCTGAAATCGGGCCGGTGGTTTTGGAGAAAATGACCAAAAACCAAACAGGCGATTTTAAAAAGACGACAGGCGCGCGGCTTACGTTTTTTTTTTTTTGACCAAAAATTTAAAATTTCTCCAAACTCGGATATATCATCTGGGGGTCCGAGGGGAGTCCAACGCAGAAGGTTTGGATGAAATCGGGCCAGTGGTTTTGGAGAAAATGACCAAAAACCAAACAGGCGATTTTAAAAAGACGACAGGCGCGCGGCTTACGTTTTTTTTTTTTGACCAAAAATTTAAATTTCTCCAAACTCGGATATATCATCTGGGGGTCCGAGGGGAGTCCAACGCAGAAGGTTTGGTTGAAATCGGGCCGGTGGTTTTGGAGAAAATGACCAAAAACCAAACAGGCGATTTTAAAAAGACGACAGGCGCGCGGCTTACGTTTTTTTTTTTTTTTTTGACCAAAAATTAAAATTTATTCAAATTTCTCCAAACTCGGATATATCATCTGGGGGTCCGAGGGGAGTCCAACGCAGAAGGTTTGGTTGAAATCGGGCCGGTGGTTTTGGAGGGTGGTTTTGGAGAAAATGACCAAAAACCAAACAGGCGATTTTAAAAAGACGACAGGCGCGCGGCTTACGTTTTTTTTTTTTTAACCAAAAATTAAAATTTCTTCAAATTTCTCCAAACTCGGATATATCATCTGGGGGTCCGAGGGGAGTCCAACGCAGAAGGTTTGGTTGAAATCGGGCCGGTGGTTTTGGAGAAAATGACCAAAAACCAAACAGGCGATTTTAAAAAGACGACAGGCGTGCGGCTTACGTTTTTTTTTTTTTGACCAAAAATTAAATTTTTTTCAAATTTCTCCCCACTCGGAAATATCATCTGGGGGTCAGAGGGGAGTCCAACGCAGAAGGTTTTGGTTGAAATCGGGCCGGTGGTTTTGGAGAAAATGACCAAAAACCAAACAGGCGATTTTAAAAAGACGACAGGCGCGCGGCTTACGTTTTTTTTTTTTTTTGACCAAAAATTTAAATTTCTCCAAACTCGGATATATCATCTGGGGGTCCGAGGGGAGTCCAACGCAGAAGGTTTGGTTGAAATCGGGCCGGTGGTTTTGGAGAAAATGACCAAAAACCAAAACAGCCTATTTTAAAAAGACGACAGGCGCGCGGCTTACTTTTTTTTTTTTTTACCAAAAAATAAAATTTCTTCAAATTTCTCCAAACTCGGATATATCATCTGGGGGTCCGAGGGGAGTCCAACGCAGAAGGTTTGGTTGAAATCGGGCCGGTGGTTTTGGAGAAGAAAATGACCAAAAACCAAACAGCCGATTTTAAAAAGACGACAGGGCGCGCGGCTTACGTTTTTTTTTTTAACCAAAAATTAATAAATTTCTTCAAATTTCAAATTCTCCAAACTCGGATATATCATCTGGGGGTCCGAGGGGAGTCCAACGCAGAAGGTTTGTTGAAAATCGGGCCGGTGGTTTTGGAGAAAATGACCAAAAACCAAACAGGCGATTTTAAAAAGACGACAGGCGTCGGCTTACGTTTTTTTTTTTTTGACCAAAAATTAAATTTTTTTCAAATTTCTCCACACTCGGATATATCATCTGGGGGTCCGAGGGGAGTCCAACGCAGAAGGTTTGGTTGAAATCGGGCCGGTGGTTTTGGAGAAAAAGACCAAAACCCAAACAGGCGATTTTAAAAAGACGACAGGCGCGCGGCTTACGTTTTGTTTTGTTTTTTTGACCAAAAATTTAAATTTTCTCCAAACTCGGATATATCATCTAGGGGTCCGAGGGGAGTCCCAACGCAGAAGGTTTTGGTTGAAATCGGGCCGGTGGTTTTGGAGAAAATGACCAAAAACCAAACAGCCGATTTTAAAAAGACGACAGGCGCGCGCGGCTTACTTTTTTTTTTTTTTTTTGACCAAAAATTAAAATTTCTTCAAATTTCTCCAAACTCGGATATATCATCTGGGGGTTCGAGGGGAGTCCAACGCAGAAGGTTTGGTTGAAATCGGGCCGGTGGTTTTGGAGAAAATGACCAAAAACCAAACAGGCGATTTTAAAAAGACGACAGGCGCGCGGCTTACTTTTTTTTTTTTTTTACCAAAAAATAAAATTTGTTCAAATTTCTCCAAACTCGGATATATCATCTGGGGTTCCGAGGGGAGTCCAACGCAGAAGGTTTGGTTGAAATCGGGCCGGTGGTTTTGGAGAAAATGACCAAAAACCAAACAGCCGATTTTAAAAAGACGACAGGGCGCGCGGCTTACGTTTTTTTTTTTTTGACCCAAAAATTAAAATTTCTTCAAATTTCTCCAAACTCGGAATATATCATCTGGGGGTCCGAGGGGAGTCCAACGCAGAAGGTTTGGTTGAAATCGGGCCGGTGGTTTTGGAGAAAATGACCAAAAACCAAACAGGCGATTTTAAAAAGACGACAGGTCGCGCGCTTACGTTTTTTTTTTTTTGACCAAAAAATCAAATTTCTTCAAATTTCTCCAAACTCGGATATATCATCTGGGGGTCCGAGGGGAGTCCAACGCAGAAGGTTTGGCTGAAATCGGGCCGGTGGTTTTGGAGAAAATGACCAAAAACCAAACAGGCGATTTTAAAAAGACGACAGGCGCGCGGCTTACGTTTTTTTTTTTTTGACCAAAAAATGTTAAATTTCTCCAAACTCGGATATATCATCTGGGGGTCCGAGGGGAGTCCAACGCAGAAGGTTTGGTTGAAATCGGGCCGGTGGTTTTGGAGAAAATGACCAAAAACCAAACAGGCGATTTTAAAAAGACGACAGGCGCGTGGCTTACGTTATTTTTTATTTTGACCTAAAAAATTAAATTTTTTTCAAATTTCTCCAAACTCGGATATATCATCTGGGGGTCCGAGGGGAGTCCAACGCAGAAGGTTTGGTTGAAATCGGGCCGGTGGTTTTGGAGAAAATGACCAAAAAACCAAACAGCCGATTTTAAAAAGACGACAGGCGCGCGGCTTACGTTTTTTTTTTTTTGACCAAAAATTAAAATTCTTCAAATTTTCTCCAAACTCGATATATCATCTGGGGGTCCGAGGGGAGTCCAACGCAGAAGGTTTGGTTGAAATCGGGCCGGTGGTTTTGGAGAAAATGACCAAAAACCAAACAGGCGATTTTAAAAAGACGACAGGTTGCGCGCGGCTAACGTTTTTTTTTTTTTGACCAAAAAATCAAATTTCTTCAAATTTCTCCAAACTCGGATATATCATCTGGTGGTCCGAGGGGAGTCCAACGCAGAAGGTTTGGCTGAAATCGGGCCGGTGGTTTTGGAGAAAATGACCAAAAACCAAACAGGCGGTTTTAAAAAGACGACAGGCGCGCGGCTTACGTTTTTTTTTTTTTGACCAAAAATTTAAATTTCTCCAAACTCGGATATATCATCTGGGGGTCCGAGGGGAGTCCAACGCAGAAGGTTTGGTTGAAATCGGGCTGGTGGTTTTGGAGAAAATGACCAAAAACCAAACAGGCGATTTTAAAAAGACAGGCGTGCGGCTTACGTTTTTTTTTTTTTGACCAAAAAATTAAAATTTCTTCAAATTTTCTCCAAACTCGGAATTATATCATCTGGGGGTCCGAGGGGAGTCCAACGCAGAAGGTTTGGTTGAAATCGTGCCGGTGGTTTTGGAGAAAATGACCAAAAACCAAACAGGCGATTTTAAAAAGACGACAGGCGCGCGGCTTACGTTTTTTTTTTTTTGACCAAAAATTTAAATTTCTTCAAATTTCTCCAAACTCGGATATATCATCTGGGATCCGAGGGGAGTCCCAACGCAGAAGGTTTGGTTGAAATCGGGCCGGTGGTTTTGGAGAAAATGACCAAAAACCAAACAGGCGATTTTAAAAAGACGACAGGCGCGCGGCTTACGTTTTTTTTTTTTTACCAAAAATTTAAATTTCTCCAAAACTCGGATATATCATCTGGGGGTCCGAGGGGAGTCCAACGCAGAAGGTTTGGCTGAAATCGGGCCAGTGGTTTTGGAGAAAATGACCAAAAACCAAACAGGCGATTTTAAAAAGACGACAGGCGCGCGGCTTACGTTTTTTTTTTTTTTTGACCAAAAATTTAAATTTCTCCAAACTCGGATATATCATCTGGGGATCCGAGGGGAGTCCAACGCAGAAGGTTTGGTTGAAATCGGGCTGGTGGTTTTGGAGAAAATGACCAAAAACCAAACAGGCGATTTTAAAAAGACGACAGGCGCGCGGCTTACGTTTTTTTTTTTTTGACCAAAAATTAAATTTAAATTTCTCCAAACTCGGATATATCATCTGGGGGTCCGAGGGGAGTCCAACGCAGAAGGTTTGGTTGAAATCGGGCTGGTGGTTTTGGAGAAAATGACCAAAAACCAAACAGGCGATTTTAAAAAGACGGACAGGCGCGTGGCTTACGTTTTTTTTTTTTTGACCAAAAATTTAAATTTCTTCAAATTTCTCCAAACTCGGATATATCATCTGGGGGTCCGAGGGGAGTCCAACGCAGAAGGTTTGGCTGAAATCGGGCCGGGTGGTTTTGGAGAAAATGACCAAAAACCAAACAGGCGATTTTAAAAAGACGACAGGCGCGCGGCTTACGTTTTTTTTTTTTTGACCAAAAAATTAAAATTTCTCCAAACTCGGATATATCATCTGGGGGTCCGAGGGGAGTCCAACGCAGAAGGTTTGGTTGAAATCGGGCCTGGTGGTTTTGGAGAAAATGACCAAAAACCAAACAGGCGATTTTAAAAAGACGACAGGCGCGGGCTTACGTTTTTTTTTTTTTGACCAAAAATTAAAATTTCTTCAAATTTCTCCAAACTCGGATATATCATCTGGGGGTCCGAGGGGGAGTCCAACGCAGGAAGGTTTGGTTGAAATCGGGCCGGTGGTTTTGGAGAAAATGACCAAAAACCAAACAGGCGATTTTAAAAAGACGGACAGGTGCGCGCGGCTTACGTTTTTTTTTTTTTGACCAAAAATTAAATTTTCAAATTTCTCCAAACTCGGATATATCATCTGGGGGTCCGAGGGGTAGTCCAACGCAGAAGGTTTGGTTGAAATCGGGCCGGTGGTTTTGGAGAAAATGACCAAAAACCAAACAGGCGATTTTAAAAAGACGGACAGGCGCGTGGCTTACGTTTTTTTTTTTTTGAACCAAAATTTAAATTCTTCAAATTTCTCCAAACTCGGATATATCATCTGGGGGGTCCGAGGGGAGTCCAACGCAGAAGGTTTGGTTGAAATCGGGCCGGTGGTTTTGGAGAAAATGACCAAAAACCAAACAGGCGATTTTAAAAAGACGACAGGCGCGCGGCTTACGTTTTTTTTTTTTTGACCAAAAATTTAAATTTCTTCAAATTTCTCCAAACTCGGATATATCATCTGGGGGTCCGAGGGGAGTCCAACGCAGAAGGTTTGGTTGAAATCGGGCCGGTGGTTTTGGAGAAAATGACCAAAAACCAAACAGGCGATTTTAAAAAGACGACAGGCGCGCGGCTTACGTTTTTTTTTTTTTGACCAAAAATTTAAATTTCTCCAAACTCGGATATATCATCTGGGGGTCCGAGGGGAGTCCAACGCAGAAGGTTTGGTTGAAATCGGGCTGGTGATTTTGGAGAAAATGACCAAAAACCAAACAGGCGATTTTAAAAAGACGACAGGCGCGCGGCTTACGTTTTTTTTTTTTTTACCAAAAAATTAAATTTCTTCAAATTTCTCCAAACTCGGATATATCATCTGGGGGTCCGAGGGGAGTCCAACGCAGAAGGTTTGGTTGAAATCGGGCCGGTGGTTTTGGAGAAAATGACCAAAAACCAAACAGGCGATTTTAAAAAGACGACAGGCGCGCGGCTTACGTTTTTTTTTTTTTGACCAAAAATTTAAATTTCTCCAAACTCGGATATATCATCTGGGGGTCCGAGGGGAGTCCAACGCAGAAGGTTTGGTTGAAATCGGGCTGGTGGTTTTGGAGAAAATGACCAAAAACCAAACAGGCGATTTTAAAAAGACGGACAGGCGCGTGGCTTACGTTTTTTTTTTTTGACCAAAAAATTAAATTTCTTCAAATTTCTCCAAACTCGGATATATCATCTGGGGGTCCGAGGGGAGTCCAACGCAGAAGGTTTGGCTGAAATCGGGCCGGTGGTTTTGGAGAAAATGACCAAAAACCAAACAGGCGATTTTAAAAAGACGACAGGCGCGCGGCTTACGTTTTTTTTTTTTTGACCAAAAATATAAATTTCTTCAAATTTCTCCAAACTCGGATATATCATCTGGGGGTCCGAGGGGAGTCCAACGCAGAAGGTTTGGTTGAAATCGGGCTGGTGGTTTTGGAGAAAATGACCAAAAACCAAACAGGCGATTTTAAAAAGACGACAGGCGCGCGGCTTACGTTTTTTTTTTTTGACCAAAAATTAAAATTTCTTCAAATTTCTCCAAACTCGGATATATCATCTGGGGGTCCGAGGGGAGTCCACCGCAGAAGGTTTGGTTGAAATCGGGCCGGTGGTTTTGGAGAAAATGACCAAAAACCAAACAGGCGATTTTAAAAAGACGACAGGCGCGCGGCTTACGTTTTTTTTTTTTTGACCAAAAATTAAATTTCTAAATTTCTCCAAACTCGGGATATATCATCTGGGGGTCCGAGGGGAGTCCAACGCAGAAGGTTTGGTTGAAATCGGGCGGTGGTTTTGGAGAAAATGACCAAAAACCAAACAGGCGATTTTAAAAAGACGACAGGCGCGCGGCTTACGTTTTTTTTTTTTTGACAAAAATTAAAATTTCTCAAATTTCTCCAAACTCGGATATATCATCTGGGGGTCCGAGGGGAGTCCAACGCAGAAGGTTTGGTTGAAATCGGGCCGGTGGTTTTGGAGAAAATGACCAAAAACCAAACAGGCGATTTTAAAAAGACGACAGGCGCGCGGCTTACGTTTTTTTTTTTTTAACCAAAAATTAAAATTTCTTCAAAAATCTCCAAACTCGTATATATCATCTGGGTGTCCGAGGGGAGTCCAACGCAGAAGGTTTGGTTGAAATCGGGCTGGTGGTTTTGGAGAAAATGACCAAAAACCAAACAGGCGATTTTAAAAAGACGACAGGCGCGCGGCTTACGTTTTTTTTTTTTTGACCAAAAATTAAAATTTCTCCAAACTCGGATATATCATCTGGGGGTCCGAGGGGAGTCCAACGCAGACGGTTTGGTTGAAATCGGGCCGGTGGTTTTGGAGAAAATGACCAAAAACCAAACAGGCGATTTTAAAAAGACGACAGGCGCGCGGCTTACGTTTTTTTTTTTTTGACCAAAAATTAAATTTCAAATTTCTCCAAACTCGGATATATCATCTGGGGGTCCGAGGGGAGTCCAACGCAGAAGGTTTGGTTGAAATCGGGCAGGTGGTTTTGGA